>NC_092459.1:115993923-116138923 GCF_047495875.1 Pithys albifrons albifrons | reverse complement strand
GCTCATAGACAAGTAATAAAATACACCAATAATATCTCTGTTTGCAATAAGCTTTAATTATACAGGCACCTGATAAAATGCAGATGAGCTATCTGCTCTCTGTGTATGAGGAGTCTAATAAATAGAACTGGCAGCTCATCTGTGTGCGTGTGTGTGTGTGAGTGAGAGAGGGGGAAGAGAGGGACTCGTCTGTAATAACATTGATAGCTTTGAAGGTGGGACTTAGTCATTTTCACAGCTTTATTGGCTGAAATTATCAGATGGAAAGGGTTGGCACTGCTGTGCATGTGTTTGTGTGTGTGCTTTTCCCACCCAAGTATGTAGGGAAAGGGAATAATGGACAGGTATCACATTCTGTGCTTTAATGGTTTACCTTGTATTTTTTTTATTTTAACAATTTTAAGATCTCTTTTTACTAATGTCAGTAAAACTGAAAGATGGACATACTTGAGAATGGATTTTGAAAGGCTGTGGGGAAATAAAAACACAGGATACTGTACATTTTTATTTTTTTTCCTATTTATATTTTTTAACTCATGAGTTGTGATCTGCCATAGTCACAAGTCTAATTTCTCTTGCAGACAGAGGTTGGCTCCTACATTAACTTCCTGTGCCATGGTCAGGAATCCATTTGGTCCAGGTCTGGCCTTCTCTTGCTATGGCTCAATGTTGTAATATCATGAGTGTGCCCAGATCTCACAAGAAAATGTTGGTTAGTGATCATTAATCCTCTACCATGCTTAGTGTTTGTTTGCCTTTTCCAGAGGGTGCTGGGACTGGTTGAAATCAGGTCTGCAGTAGCATTCACTGTTTAGTGTCAGATGTTTGTTTCAGCAGCTGCCCTGAAAGGAAAATATGTATTCTACATCTGGTGGAAGTTAAGGAATTTCTCCTTAGCTCCAGGAGCCCAGAGTCCAGATTTTTTGTTAAAGCAGAACATGATATATGACACTCCTTCTGTTTCTTACTTACTCTTGGCTGATGATAAGTCTGGGGCAAAGAAGAACTGTGATTGTTACTTCAGCAGGTATTTCTTTGAGTGCTCAATCAGGTCTCCTCACAAGCTCTGTCTCTCAGTAGCAGAGTGCTTGGGGTATGATCCTCCAGGTTAACTTCCAAACCCCTCCTGGTTCAAACCGAATTACTCCTGTGGGCACTCCTTGGGAATTCCAAAGCCATTTGGTTGGTTGAGTAGTCCATGCTGTTGAGCCAGGACAGGCAGCTGGAACCAGGCTGGGAGTGTGTCAGACAAGGCTCCTTCTCAAGCGGTGCATTAAAGGCATCATGTCAACACTTACCTGGGTCCTTCAGGGTCTGATGGTCTGTAGACCTCAGGTTTCTGTAGCACTGTATTTCCAGAACAGTATTCTGGAAGCACCTCAGAAAACAAGATTTGGTAGGAATAAAACTTAAATTGCTGCTGAGAAGGAGTATGAAAATGTGGAGGGGTGGAGCCAGCTGTGTGGAGGAATTCTGCAAGAATTCCGAATTCCCAGCAAATAAAGCACCCAGGAGCTGTCAGACCTGCAGGCTGGATCCACCATCCAGTGTGTTCCATCCGGGAGCATGAGGGGACAGTGGCCCCAGGGTCTGGGAGATGGCTGTGGTGCATACAAGGTACATTGTGTGAGGGGCAAGAATTCCTGCCCCTTCCCCAGTGCAGGCTCTCTTTGTTCACAGCTGTGCTCAGCCCTTAAATATTTGTGTTGACCTGGTGGCAAGTGAAGATGTGCAGAGAAAGGAGTTCAAACTGTTGACCTGCTAACACCAGCTTTTGCAACTTGGCTGGGGTTGTTTTAAGATCTGTGATCTGCAGTTGAGCCATTCTCTTCCCATTGAGGAGGGAATGAAAGGTGTTACAGGGATGTGTGAGCCACGTGGAGATTCTGGCACAGAAATGCCTTGTTTTCAACCCAGATTGGGCTGGTGGTTTAAATACTGATGCTGCTGTTGTGCACTGGGGCTGGGGAGGGTCTGAAGTGTCCTGATATTAAAGATCCAGGTTTGGTGATAAAGACCCTGATTTAATATTAAAGATCCTGATTCGTGTAGGAAAGGGTTGCTGGGTTTTGTGTGATATGGTGGGAAAACTGGAGCAAGAGCAAAAGTCCCAGTGAATTAACATAAACCAGAATATGTGTGGGTGCTCAAGGCAGTCACTGTTGTGACCACAGCCCTCTCAGAACTGGTGTACCAAAATACACACCACCTGGATATTTTTATACTCCTTGGGGCGACATATAAATTTATGTAGGCATGTATTTTTCATCAGAAGTTTAGAGCTGACAGTATAATGTGTGAGTTGTCAAGGTGTTCATGGGGTTTTTTGACAAGAATCCCGAGGAAAGCTGGGATAGATAACCCCATGTTCTTCCTGCCCCTCCGGCCTCACAGGCAGGTTTCTCACGTTTCCCCTCACAACGCTCTGCTGGGCGACATTTTGTCTGTGCCGGAGCCCCTTCCCCTCAGGTGAGGGGCTGGGGGAGCCCAGGCTGGGGCAGCTGGAAATGGCTGGAGGCAGAAGGAGCAGCCCCCATCTCCCCTCACATCCCAGAGCAGCCCCTGACAGTCCCTCCATCTCCCCTGCCTGGTGGCAGCCCCTGGAGCCCCTGCCAGACCCCATGTTCCCTTACAGCCCTCTCAGAGAGGTGCCATTTTCCCTCAGAACCCCTTCATGACCGTCAGAGCCCCCATTTCTCCTCAGAGCTCTCATTTCCCTCAGACCCCTCACAACCCTCAGAGTCACCATTTCCACTCACAGTCCCGTCATGACCCTCAGAGCCGCCTCAGAGCCGCCATTTCCACTCACAGTCCCGTCATGACCCTCAGAGCCGCCTCAGAGCCGCCATTTCCACTCACAGTCCCGTCATGACCCTCAGAGCCGCCATCTCCCCTCAGAGCCCCCTCAGAGCTGCCATTTCCCTTCAGAGCCGCCATTTCCACTCACAGTCCTGTCATGACCCTTAGAGCCGCCATCTCCCCTCAGTGCCCCCTCATGACCCTCAGAGCTGCCATTTCCCTTCAGAGCCCCCATTTCCACTCACAGCCCCCTCACAACTCTCAGAGCTGCCATCTCCCCTCAGAGCCCCCTCAGAGCCACCATTTCCCTTCAGAGCCCCCATTTCCACTCACAGTCCTGTCATGACTCTCAGAGCCCCTCACGACCCTCAGAGCTCCCATGCCCCCTCAGAGTCCCATCAGAGCCACCATTTTCCCTCACAGTCCCATTATGACCCTCAGAGCCCCCCATTTCCCCTCACAGCTCCGCCGGCATCTGGGCACCCACAGACGGCACAAGGCAGCATTTAGGAAGAAAGGTGAAAATAAGGATGACAGAAGACAAATGAAAAATAAACTTAAGGAAAAAGATAGGGAGTAACAGGTAAAGGAGCGATAAAGCTCAAGGTGCGGAGGCAGAAGAGGGCTCCCAGTTTTTTGTGGGGTGGAAACTGGGAATCCTGGAAGTCAGTGTGTGTGAGAAAAATGTGGGACTGTCCCAGGCAGCTGGGGTGGCACTGGGAGATGAGGAAAAGGGCTTTGGTAGAGAAGGAGAAGCCCCAGGGCAGGGAGGGAAGGCTGTGGAAAATGGAGGCAGCAGCAAGTCCCTCAGAACATCCCACACCGAGGGACAGTGTCCCACTGGAAGGGACAATCTGAGTGGTCAGCAAAGGGGACAAACCAAGGCACTCTTTCTGCATCAGTTATAAAATTGTGAAATTAGAGCATGTTTTTGTAGCCATAGTGGCACTGTATGTGTTCCTGATGTTGCTAGCATTGAGCAATGTGGTGTTTGGCCATGATGTGTGAGGAAAATAGGTGTTTGAATTCCTGAAGTGTCCTCAGGAACTCTGAGTCGCCCTAAGGACAAGAAAGCAGTGCTGGACAGGTAAGTTTGTGCACACAGTTCATTGTTTTTGGAGGCTCAGAGAAAAACACGGTTTCTTCAGAATCTGTAAACACTAGTTGATTTCCTGTAAACACTTAAGAGCTTCATTTGTAAGAATTATGTAAAAAATATCCTCGTGAATAACAAATTTAGCTTTGATCAGCTCAGTTTGTGCATACCATCACACAGCAAGTAAACTAAAATATTTGCCTCCAAGTGTATGGTGGCCAGCCAGGCTGGATTTCCTTCAGTGCTCAGTTTCCTTCAGTGCTGGATACCATAAATTTTGCACTCGTGTGATAGATATTTGGCTCTGTTTCTAATATCTTTAAAGAATAAAAACATTTTAATTACTCAAATTGTTAATTAATATGTGATTCACGCCACTATAACAAGATATATCAGCAACACTCCTAGACTCAATCAACTGAAGGTTACTGTTTTATTTAGGAGCAAATTGAAGATGCTGTGTTTTAATTAAAAACTTTGTGTTATATCTAAAATATCTACATTGCTTTTATCACTCTATAGTTCTATTTTTAATATTCCAATTTATTTAATAACATGAATTCATTTTAATCTAAAATTGTCATTGAAGTTAAGCAAATACAGGGAAGGAACGTTTACAGCTGGTAATAGCTGCAGTTTCAAAAATGGGCAATCACAGAAGAGAATAAACTATTAAAATATATTCTCTCCTCATTTAAAATTAGAATAGATAGACCTCAGTTTTCAGAGTAACTTGGATGGAAACATATGTAAAGTAGGACCAAGAGAACTGAAATAAAGCGAAAGAGATGTAAAATATTAAAATTTGCTGTACACTCATGATCTTACTCAGACCAACTCAAATGAAATCTGTTTTGTGACAAGGCTGTGGGTGAGGGTTTGGTGCATATTTTTTGTCCCACTGTGGTGCTATTTGTGGCATCAAACAGCAGAATTGAGGATGAGCAAAGAAGAGGAAAGAGCACATGAAAGAATGAGCACACACAATGTGTGGAGTAAGTCTGGGGCAGAAGAAATGGACATGAAAATGTCACATGAAAACGTGACAAATGTTTGTATGTTTTCCTTATTTTCAATGTTTTTTTGGTAACCCAAAAGCAGTTAAGGTGAATTTATGGACATTTATTGTACCTTTCCTCTTTCTGCACCTTCTGCATATTTCCTCTTTGTATCTCTGCTTTCTGTCCTCTTCCTTCCTTGGACGTGAGCACAGACTTTCAGGGTGAATTTATTTATTTTTATACATACCGTCTCTATAAATTGCTGTCTCTGGTTGCAAAGGATCCTGTCCACGTGAGCACAAACTTCAGTGTAAAAACACTGTTACAACATTCCAGGAGCCGCCACAATGTTCTTAAAAATGCACAATAGTTGGTACCGTGTTGCAATTCACACGAAGTTACCTCACTGAAATACCTAATTTGCTAATGTAAAGGAGTAATTGGGCTTTACGGTCCTTGAGTTCGGTGGTTAAACCTGGCGTGTTGCCACAACAAAAAGCTTTCTGTAGCAACACTACAAGAGTTCACTACCAGATTTTTGGTTTCTGTTTGAGCGATGGGAGGCAGATGTCCTAAAACTTGACATGGTCAGTGTTTAAACCTTTACATATCGCAGAAACTGCCTCTGCTGGAGTTGTTCTCCAGCATCTCATCTTCTTGTGAGTTTGGGAGAGAAAACTTCCTCTGTAGGTCTCTGCTTGAGCGCAGGGATTCCATCCTGCATCCCACCAGAGGAAGCAACTGGGTGCTGTTGGACCTCAGTTTGGTGTCTGAGTCTGCAGGTAATGGATGTTCACATCATGTCCACAGCCCCACCCTGCAGTCCTTGTGCTTCCTGGCACTGAAACAGCAGCAGCTCCTTTAGTATTTTGCAAGTTTCTCCTGAAAATACAAAGCACTTTTGCAGCTCGTGGTCTTCCAAGCCTAATTCAGCCTGTGAAATTTGTGGGGAATGTTTTGTATGAAGATGCCTCTGAAGCAAAGGCCCAGTTTTAAACGTCTTTCCTGAAAATTTGCACTTGAATTGCGTTGGTGGCCACTGTCTGGGAGTTAGTGCCAGTGCTAGGACTGCTGGAAGTTTTAGCCAGGTGGGCTGCCTTAAATTGTTTCAAGGAAAACGTGGGAAAAAAACCTGACCAGACAATTTTTTTTCCTGTAAAAACTTAGCTTTGTACCTGTAGCTAATATGTAAATGCAGAATATATATCTTTAAATGTAGTTTTACTTATTTATCTATCAGGTTTTTATAGGAATACTCTGTTTGCCCTCTCAGTATGGGGAAAGACTGAAGTGCTGGCCATTCCCATCCACCTCTGAGGTGCCCAAGGCTCATCCATAGCTCAGTGTCACCTGAGGGAACCAGGAATGACTTCCCTGCAGAAGTCACTGGAACTTGTGTCACTGACTTTGCAGATCCAGCGTTGCACTGAGCAGTCTGACAAGGGATTTTTAGTACTGAAGTTCTGGGATAAAACTCATACCTATTATAGAAAGGTGCTGCTCCCAGGGATCAACTCAGCACTTTCAGTGCCTTGGTTATAGTGATTTAACACAGAAAAAAACCCCTTGAAAATGTGGTCTGTGTTTGAGTGCTGAAAGCTCATCACAACATCTTCTTGCTTCATTCTGCAGTTCTTTTAAGTTATGTACTAGGGAGGTGATCTGTAATAAATAAAGAACAAAGAATCCTACGTTTGTTTAGTGGACCTGAAAATTTCCAGGATAAAAGTCACAAATATTTATTTGAAAAGTGGTGTGGGAAGGAAGGGTTTGCTGAGGAGCCATTTTGGTACAGCCAGAGCGTGATGGTGTTAGAGAAGTTACAGCTACAGATGATGTGCTGAAGCCAAAGGAGTGCCAGAAACCCTCTTCATGCTTCACCAGAGCATGGGGGAGAGAGAGACAAGAACACCATGTCTAAACAACTTTTATTTTATGGTATTGTGCCCTTTACTGTTGGGGGTTTTTGTTGTTGTGGTTTCTTTTTAAGCTTCCAGGTGGCAAATGAAAACCAGTTACAAGATCTGTCAAAATCTCTCTGAACTTGTAACTTTGGAAGGAAATGATTTATTGAGATAAAGATGAAACTTTCAAAATGCCACGTTTTTAGTTGCTTAAAGTTGAATTATGTGATCATTGAGGAGTTGCTCTGTGTGTCTAGAGAATAAAAACTAAGGTCAAGCAGGCAGTGTATTCCTGGTTGCTCCTGCAATGTGTCTCCAGTCCTCTTGCTATGGATGCACTTCCTCTCCCAAGCAGGATTCACCAAAAATGTTTTGTAAAATTCCATGTGGGTTAGGCATAGCTTTAATGGCATTTCTTTGCTTTGAATTATTGTTAATGTTTTATTTTTAATAATAGGAGTTCCTCAGTAATGCCTGGGGTGGGAGTATGATCAGGGTCATCTCTCCACAGCCAGCAGGGACTGGCAAAAGGCAGTTCAGGCTTTCCATGGGAATAGTTGCTCTCACAGGGTTCTGTTCCTGGTGATTTCATATGGCCTGGCATGACTGGATTCTGTACTTGGGCACTGGATGGGATAACCCATCCCTCTGGTCACTGAAATTCTTTTGAGTAACATTATCTTCTCTTACAAAATGGGAATTTAGGAACAGCAGAAAATGAGTGCACAAGAGGGGAGGGAAAATAAAATATAACCATGGATTATATTTATATATTGTGCACAGGAAAGGGGGTAATCAGAGACTTAGGTGCTGTTTATTTGTACATTTAGGTCTTATTTTCAAAGTCAGCAAAAGTTTCCAAAGCTCAGCATCTTGGAAATTGAG
This sequence comes from Pithys albifrons albifrons, assembly GCF_047495875.1. Lineage (NCBI taxonomy): Eukaryota > Metazoa > Chordata > Aves > Passeriformes > Thamnophilidae > Pithys > Pithys albifrons. The sequence goes on along the minus strand of NC_092459.1, from coordinate 116,131,238 downwards.
GTATAATGTATAATTACATACAACATTCAGCCTCAGTTAAATGGTCTGATGGCTCAGATTGTGTATGTGGGCTGTGAAAGGAGAGTGTGTGTGGAAATGTCTCAGTTAAAGGGCTTGAAATGCAGGGCTATAGTTCAAGGAATTCTTAAAGACTATTATTTATTGAATTGTTTATTAAATGTATGCATTTTATTGAATTTCTGTGTAAAGATATGGTACATATTTATTTTTTGGACAAGTGATTGAAGACCTTGGGCAGCCCCGACGTTACTAATGACAAATGAATATATTCAGAAGTCCAGAAGTGGAGTCCAAAAGACTTTCAGACGTTGTTTTTCTTGGATGGATGTTAAAAACCTTTAAGTTTTGAGAGGATTCCTATGAGAAAGCACCTTTAAACTGAGAAAGGTCAATTTCTTTGACAGCCAAGACAGGAGGTTTCAGAGGGGTTACTGTGATCCAAAACCTGAATTATGTATGTCAGTCCTTAGGGTGTATCTGTTAAAATGGGAGTGACTGGGGCTGGAAACCTGGTGGGATGGTGGCTGTTCCTTTCCAAAGGCAGGTGGGATATTACATGTAAAGCCCGTGTTGGGAGAGTGCTGAGGTTGCAAAGTTAAGTGCTCTGAAGGCAGGAAAAGCCACTGTTAAGGCTGATGAAACCTTTGAGTGATTCACTGGCCATTTTCAAATGTCTGCATCAGCAGAGGCGGGGCCTCTGTGCCCGCAGCCCCCTCTGCCTGCTGGGGGGTCACAGCCATTTCCCATGTTCTTGCAGCCCAGGACTGAAATGCCCTCAAAACAGGCTGAATTCTTGTTGAGATTTTTTGATGCCAAGTGTGAGACTGCATTGAAGACAGGCAGCCTTTTTCTTTTTTCCACTAGAGACAATAAAATACAAAATTCTGCCATCGCAATGGCTTCCCTGCCAAAATTCAAGATGTCATTTCACAACAAGGCACATTTCTGAGTGAATGGTGGTTGAGTTGGGAAAGGTTTTTTATTTTATTTGTAACATCGGTGTTTTCTCTTGAACATCATTTGAGACATTTCTGTCATTTGAGACATTTCTGTCACTTGAGACAACCTGCTGTTTTTGCCTAAGCTTCACCAAGCAATAAGTTCTGAGGATATTTTGGCCCAAATCATTAAAAACTAGCAAAGTTATAAGTGCCTTAAGTGGAGGGTCCTGCAGCAGAAAGTGTTTGTGGAGCTGAGCTGGAACTATTGCACTGTTGTCAAACACACCTCGCTTGTTCAACTGCAGGGACAAAGTTTGTGTGTGGATGTTACAGAGCACGTTCCACTTTGAACTGTGTTTTTGCCCCTTTTCCTGCTGACTCTGTCCTTGGTTTATACTCTCACTGTGATTAAGGAGTTGCTCCCTGACTGCTGGAATGCCAGTGATTGAAACCCCTAGTTATTTTCATCCTCTCCAGCATCCTTGGTCTGTTTTTATTTCAGCATTCAGGTCACAGGAAACCATTTGTAGGACATGGTGGCTTTCACACGGAGCTGCAGCCAACCATTTTCCAAAGGTTTTCAGTGCTGGAGATCAAGTCTCACCACATTCATGAGCTCAATATTCTTCATCCATCAGTCAATAGAGAGAGGAAGAATCACATCCCTGAACTAAATAACTGTCTTACTTCTTTATTGACTGATTCTTTAGAAAGTGAGCAGGTTTCCATGGGTGTTTTTATGAACTGATTTCTAATTTTAAATGCCGGCATACTCTCCTGTGTTTGTTTATTTTCATTGCGATGGTGTTTGTATGTGCAGGGCTCTTCCATAACTTACAGCAATATTGTCTGTCTGCCAAGGAGTTGAGTAGGAGGAATCTATTGGAGAAAACAGGCAAAGAGCTTGAGGAACAGAAGGTAAAAGGTGTGCTTTTACTTGAAAATACGTATTTGCTAAAATTAGCTAAGATCTTGGCTTGTTTTCCAAGTCAGTGGACTTTGGTCAAGCATATCTGTGGTAGGTTAATGGGAAAGGTAAGAAACACAACTGATAGTTCAAACCAGAAGATGTAAAATGCAGGCTCTAGTACTACCCTGAGTAATTTTCTTCTGGATTTTAAACAAACCAACCCAGCCCAAAGCCTCCAAATCCTAACGTAAGATTTCCTTACACGGAGCACAATGAAATCTTAATGGCTTAGTACTTATGGTTTCCTTTCATAATACAGGAGACAACTGAAATAAAACCTTGACAAGGAATTACAACTCTGAGTCACTGTGATCACAGATTGTCTCTTGAAATGTTAAAATCCAGCTGATGTGTTAAATGATAGTTGTTATGAGGTGAACTCTGTGCAATTCAAGTTCTCTCCCCTCAGTGTGCATTATAAAGCTTTGGAAAGGTATTTTCCAGGAAAAATGAAAGCTTCCATGTTAATAAAGCTGTCTCCTCATACTCTAATATTTTGGCTTAAATCCCCCCTGCTTTTGAAACTCTTGGGCCCAACATCCTGGTTTTGCTTCTCATTCCTGTCACATGGAGACCAAAAGCAGAGTCGATTGAGAGCTGCTGTTGGTAATCACAGTGGATAAGGCTCTTCCACAGAATGTTTTCTTAGGGTGTTTAATCCTGTACTGAGGGAGGGGAAGCACTGGAGGAGGGTTTCTTTCAGTATTTTTGCTCTCTAGATATCCTGAGGTCAGAATATTCCAGTTATAGCCATTATGGTCATAAAAGACCCATGAACTTGGAACAGAAGACTCTTGTGGGGGTTAGCACAGAAATATAAATGGCAAAAGCTAAGAGGGTTGATTGTCTTTGGTGGAAATATATGTACACCTTTTGGAGCACTGGAGTGGAGGTAAAGACAAATGAACATCCTTATGGTGTAATCACCAGGTTGAAAAATCAGGTGACTTTAGTTCTCAAACTCCCTGTTAGCACAGTGACTTTTTATGTTCTTTATATCTTCGTTGGTGGATGAGTCAATGTTTAAATGCTCATTCATCATTTACTATATAAAAGAAAAGCTATTATCTGAAACTCATTTTTACAGTTGCAGGCAAACTGAAATAATCATTTTCAAGGACCTAAAGCTGTTTCTTGAAGAATGTCATCATTTTCTTCTGATTTTACTTACCATTTACACTGGTATATGAGGTACCTGCAGGAGCTGTACCTTACACAGCTTGGCTGCAGATATTTCCAGCCACCACACCTGTACAAACCTCAGTGAAGACACTTGGTGCCAGCAAACTGCATTCATCTTGCAGACAGGACAAAAGAACTGCTCTAAAAGCATAGCTCACACTGAACACTTGTGCTGCTTGCTCAGTAATAGGCCTTGGCCTGAGGGCTGAGCAGCCCAGCCGGCCCATAGGAAGGATTTCAGGAGTCTGGAGTCGAGTCCCTGCTCTGCCATCCTTGCCTGTGCCCCTTGAGTTGCTGTGAGATTGCTGTTCTCTGCTTTTCTTTTAGTGCTTAGGCTCTCTCTGGGTAAATGAGCTGTCTGTCTGAAGTGGTAGAGGAGTCGTCTTCATTCTATGTTATAATTCAATGACTGTTCCAATAGATAGTGCTTAATATTAATTTCTCTGTGTGTCACCTCCTCCATTCTCATGTCTGTGTGTTTGTAGCTCGTGTGTGTATCTGCACGCAGGAGTTTCTGCCACTTGATGTTTCTCAAGGCTCATGTTCTGAGATGTGCCAGCACAGAGAGTTTTGTGTTCCCGCTGGGAAAAACCGCAGCCTTGCACATCTAACTGGGATATTCTGTCAGAACCAGTATGTTGCACTGGGGCTGTACCTCCTCATGTTCTGGGCCCAAGTAGCCACAACAGTCATGTAGACAGTACCATGCATTAATTTTTGTTAGTTTAACTTGACATAACTTTATTTAATTCTATTCCCTCAGCACCCCCATCCTTTGCCACCCCTTTGTGCCTCATTCTTTATCTCACCAAATGGCTGGATGAGGCAAATGAGGTGATTAGCTGAGGCAACCAAGTGGTGAGACCAACAGCAGTGTCTCTACAGGAAATGATGGAGCTCATACAGTTGTGGATCACTGGGGGTTTTGATGCAGTCCCAGGGACACTCTGACATAAACTCACATCATGTACCTCTGTGTGTCCCCTTGGTCATGATCAGACCCTCTGTCTCTCCTGTTTGCTGGCAGAAAGGTGAGGTCCTGTATGCACAAGGCCTGTTCTCCCTTAACCCACTGCAAATCCAGCCTGGAAACAAACGTTATAGGTGTTCATTTGCAACAGCATCTAATTGTTAAAATCATCCTGTTAGGATGACACATGACATGATAAAAATAAGTTACATGTGATCTTTTAAACTCACACATATCTGCTTGTACATCCTGCAATTTGTGAGCACCAGAAGATTGTAATTTACTTAAATACTTGTACCTTCATTTTATAAAAACCCATAGGTACTTTTTACAATCAAATGTACTTTTTATAGTGTAATATTTTGAGGCTAATATGGTGAGAATCAAACTTTTATCTGTAATGTAATAAAAAGGCATGATCTCTTGTCTTGGGAAAAATGAGGTTTTCTATGAGTTGTGGTTGGAGAACATTGAACTGCTGGCTCATGCAGTCAGTGTTGAGACAAAACACGTATTAGAAAAAAGGCAATTACCTGATTCTGAAAGAGACATCTATTTTATTTGTTTTTGCTTTTTCATTTGTTTATCTTTGGAGTTTTTGTGTTAGTCCCCCAAGCTGAGAAGTCATCAATATTTGCACTGTGGGGGAATACTCTGAGTTAAATGTCCACAGGTTTTACTTGGGTAACTTTGCTGAGTGATCAGTTTATTGCAGCTGTTTTGTGTCTTTGATGGTTATAGCAGAACGTGTCAACAGTTTAACATGATAAAAAATGTGGTGTGTTTGTTACATACTAATTAAAAGGTGCTCTAGCAGTGATGGGAATGCCACCCAGAACCCCCATGCTCTCTCTGTGTTTATTTATAAATTGTGCATTAAGGACATGCTTCTGTACATGTTGCTGAGCAGGCGAAAGACCTTCGTGCTGGTTTATTCCTAACCTGTTGTGTCATTTTAACAAATTGTTTCTCAGTCACATGATCATACTTAAGTCATGGTGTATTAGCTGATCTGAGGGCTAAAGAAAGGTCTTCTTTTCTCACATGGAAATTTGTCCCTGTGTCATTTAGCACTACATGAAGGAATCCAAGCTGGTGAATTGCTGCAGGCTCTCAGACTTTTGGAGCAGTCATGTTTGCTCAGACCATGAACATTGTATCCAAAAGGCACTGATTTGACTTTCACATTCTCTCCTTTTTCATCTTTCCTGCCTCCCCCCCTTCTTCTGATTGTGGGGCCGATGCTGATGGATTGGGAAAGGTAACACTGAACTTGGCAGGACTGGTTCCATACACATCTGCCCTTGAAAGGGATTACAAGGGTGACTAATTTTGTCTTGGAAAGCTTTTTTTGCCTGACTTTCCTAGTTGATTTCGATGTTAGGAGTGCCCATTTCTTCATACTTCTCAGGAAAAAAATTTGCTTTTGTGTGGGTCATCTTGTGCTTGCATAGAAACAGGTTTCAATACCAGGCTTTGAATCTAAGTGTGTCATTGTTTGAGTTCACAATTAACCTCTGCCAGAGCTCTTTGTATGGAGGGACTTGGTGTTTTTAGCAGCAGAGAATTATGCTGGTCAGAGACAAGGGGACACTATCGTAAACTCTTTTTGAAACAGAAAAGAAAACGAAAAAAAGAGAATGTTCCCTACTTGAGAAGAAGTCAGAATTGTTAAGTGTAGTGAAAGTTCTTTAAGCAGGTGTATGAACTGCCTGGGAACATCTCAGAATCCATGTGTCTACACATAAACAGCACTCAAAGGTATTTCTGCTACTCTATTCTGCAAAGGTCACACAGTACAAACACTGTTCTCTGAAGAAAACAGTTGACTGGTATGAATACTGGCTTTTATATGCCCCCTTTCATATGGGCCCGCCAGATAATAATTAAATTAAGGTTTCTGACTCTTCCTAAGGTTGAGCTTGTGAATATCTAAAGATCTGATTGATCAGAGAAGTTCAGGTTAACCGTAAAATTGATCAAAAAGCCAGCACAGAGTAATGGCTGAGCCGAGCAGTGCTGCGGGGTGATAATCCAGCTGCTGGGAATGTGACTGGAATGAGCCTGCACAGCCTGTTTTCATTTCAGCGTGTTTAGCATGGCACTGTCACTTAATTGTGTGGTAATTGTTCCGTTTGACAGAGGCAGTTGAAGGCTGACATGGCACATGCAATGTGTGTGTTGCATTTTCTTCATGTAGTGAGAGAAGGGTATATATTGTGATCAAAAAGCAGCTGAGTTTTTGGTACTAACTGGAGATTTTGCTCACTGGTTGGGTTCTGCTGGGCCTCCAAGGCAAGTGGCTGATGACGTGGCTTGTTGTGGTGGCGAGTGGTTCTCCCTCTCACAGACTCTCACTCAAGGAACTTCTCCATGAGGTGTTTCTGCCAGGTATTGAGTGCAAACAACTTCCCTCAAAATCACTTCTTTGATATGACAAGGATTTTAACCCCTGAACCCCCAACCCCGGCAGTGTGACTGTGACTGAGAACAAACCACCACATCAACCCCTTCCTCAGCAATGCAATCCATCCTTCTTAAAAATGTGAGCAGGGAATGGTGGCTCCAACCTGTAACTCTGAGATCACCCACAGGAGAAAGCAAGCAGTCATGTCTTTTTATGGTAATTCCAGGTGCAGGTTCAGTGGCTTTCATAGTAAAGAAAGAGCTTTGACTGACCCATGTCCTAAACTGAGCACTAAGCTGTGCTCTGATTTAATCAGTTTTGCTGGTAGTTCAGTTATGGTCAGGGTGGGAGGCAGAATTTAGGCTTCATCCTTTAAGGCTCAAAGCACTCTGACCTTCACCCAGCAAAGCACTTGAGCAAATGAGCAGCTATATATGCTTAATATTAAGCACATCATCAAGTCTTTTGCTGGATCATTGCAAAAATCAAGCATTCTTTGAATGAAAAGTAAAAGAAAAGATGGCATGCCAGTGGGAGTGAGGGGTTTTTTCACAGTTGGTATTATTTTTATAGACACTAAAGGTTTGTTAACTATGAATTAGTCAAAAAGCGTCGCTCCAAGTCTTCACTTGTAGGGCACAGTTATTTAGGGGTAAGGACAGGGCAGCCCAAGGGGTCAGTGGTGGTCGAAGGGGTTGGTTTCATGGACACTTGTTTTGGTACTGTCTTTACGGTACTGATGCTGGAGATCTGATTATTTTTGTGTACAAGGCATTTAAGGTATTTAGGTGAAGGTTATTGTTCTGAGCTGTATTTCTGAGTTCTAGCAAGTTTTTCTTATTTTCTTGTTTTTCCTAGGGCTTGCATCAGGTTGTAAGAGCTACGTAAGGGAAGGGATTGAACAAAGGGTACATGTTGCCTACCTAGGAATCCAGAGAAAAATCAGGCAGAATAAATTTCAGAAATATATTTATACTGTTCATTGTTTAGATGCAGTGAACAGTACCCATCATTTGAACATATACTAGAGAAGGAGCCTCAGATTCCTTGAGAGTTGTTATTTTTTGTGTCCCAGGAGCTGGACTCGATGATCCTTTTGGGTGCCTTCCAGCTCAGGATGTTCTGTAATTGTGTGTGTTCCTTGTGGGTTGTCCAGGCTCTGCCTTACTCTCTGGAAGAGTGAAAAGCACACATCTACTGTCTTTTAAAAGCTTGGAAAGGAAGGATTTCTTGGGGTAATGAGGTTTCTAACCCCTGGTTCATAGATTTTCATAACTCCCTTGGACTTTGGTCTGCTGGGACAGAAAGTGCCAAACTTCACTTTGTAAGTTCATGCAAGTAAAGACCCCCTTCTTTGTGACTTCTGTGTATATTGCAAGTTAGATGGACAGCTCAGAATAAGTCCAAGATTTTCCAAAGAGGACCTGAATGAGTATTTAGAAAAATCCTTATTTGCTGTTTCAAGCTCTTAAGTAAATCATAACATAAAAATTTATATAAATTCCTCATGTTGCACTGGAAACTAATTCAGAGCCCCCTGTGCTGACTGTGGAATCCAATCATATCACCCCTTGAAGGGGCAGCACCTCCACAGTGTGTTAAAGGTTCCCTCCCTTGATTCCCTGGGTTATCAGGCTGAGTTCTAACCTTATTCCTTCCCAATAATGGGAATGGCAGTGTTTGAATATGCTCTTTCCTGGATCTGAATATGTACAAAACTACCTCCAGGATCTGCCCCTTTTCTCGCTGCCTTCTAACAGGAAAATAAACTGCTGTAACATGTTTTTTTTTTTTCCCAGTGACTACAGAAGAAACACTGAGATAGTGAAGCATTTGTCAGAACTGGTCCTTTGTGTTGCCTCACACAACCATGTTGTTTTAAAAGGATATTTATACAGTAGGGGGATGCTGTATAATACCTGGCATAATTCTCTGTGCAATGCCAAAAATGTGAGGTGCTGTGCTTCTGAGTTTTAAAAATGTCAAAAATGGAAATTCAGGCTGTTTGACACTGCAGTAATTTGCTGAGGGATGTCTGAATATGTGGCCCTTTCTGCAATTTTGCACAACAGTCTGGGCTGTAATGTTGCAATAATTACCCAATGAAGTCATAATTGAAAGGTAAAAATTGAATTCAGAGTCTACGTAATTTAAACAGGACCAGATTTTACCAAGCATGACACATTTATGGTGCCTGCTACGTTCCTCATAGAACATACTAAAATTTAAGCCGATAACTCAAATGCTTCCTGTGGTATAAACTTGTGAAAAGTCACAATTTTGCATTGTGCTGCAAAGCCACCTTACAATATAGTGACTACCATGGCTCTTTAATATCCAGCAGAGTTCTCCTGCTGTGCTTTGTCAGTCGGTAGCAACATCCAAGTCTCCTTGTAAAAGTAATTCACACTTTTTTCACAACACTGTTGCTTTAATTACCACTGAACTCTGCTGTTGCTCAGACAGGCCTGGCAGGACCAAGAGAGGGTCAGCGCTGCAGTCACTGCAAAAGAAGCAAATGGCTTTTTTTCTTACTTTATTATTAACAAACCATCTTTGATTGAAATGCTCCAAGCTTCTGAGCCCCAGCCTTGTCTCTGTGCTCTCTTGGGGTATTCATTATCAAAGTAGACCATGGATGTCAATCTGAGAAAACATCAGAAATAATACCTAAAATCCTAATCAGAAAACGTCAAGTTAAAGGCAAGGCTCACACATCTTTAAATGCAAACAGCTGATCAGATTTTTCCTATGTGCACATTGAATTTCAGATAGAAATCAACCAACTCATCAACTTACTGTACATTTTTTATGTGTAAAAATGATTTTTACCCATTTGTTTGTGATTCTTTCTTTTTTCTTCATGTTTATTTCATTTGTTATATCTCGTTAGAGCCAAAGGCATTCATAGGAAGAAATGAAAGATGCTGAAAGCCAGAAAAGATTGTATTTAAAATTACAAAATACTTCTTCTGTACCTTTGTCTCACGAAATGTTCCATATTTATGTATCATCTTTCACACTAAAAAACTGTAAAATAACCTTTTTAGTAGCACAAACCTAATTTTCAGATGTGGGTTCGAGTGGGTTTGTCTCAGTGCTCACATTGGAAGGTCAGGTCTGGCAGTGGTGCTGTCCCTTGTGCCCTGTGTGTGGGTTTGAGCTCACCTGGAGGGGAGTGCAGCACCCTCACCGTGGCAGAATCCTCCATAAACTGCAGCTCTGACATTTGGAGAGCAGGGTGTGAGCATTTCTACATACAGAGGAAATCACAAAGTAGATTTTCAGAGCTGAAGCTGATTTAGTCAATATTAAATCCAGTACAGCCTTCCAGCCTTAACACTTATTAAAATATAGCCTATGATCTATGAATATGATTACGGATCAGACCTCTGTTTCATATCTCACCTAAAACATGATACTGCAAACTGATACCACACCACTTAACGCCACAGTATGTGCTGATTCCTTTCTGGTTTGGAACAAAGTGGTACCTGTTGGATTAACATTCAGTTATTTAATTAGATAGCAGCATCAGCTATGGAAATAGACGGGGTTTGTTTCTCAGAATCCAAGAATCTGAATATTCTTAATTTTCTGGGTGTGGCAAGATGAAAGCTGACTGGGTAAACTCTCCTCTGTGCAACGCTCAGTAATGCCATGCCCTGACCAGGAGTGTTAACCTGCAGTTAAAGTCAAGGGTTTACAGGGATGACAGAAAATACTGGAAGAATTAATTTTGAAAATATCTGCCTCAAGTTACTCTAAGTATTTTCTCATTCCATAATGTCTGGAATCAGGAGGATTAGGCAATAGAAGTCTCAAAAAAAACACCAAACCAAAACCAAACCAAACCAACAGCAAAAAAACCCGAAACACAAGTGGGGGGAAACAAACATGGTTTCAACATGGATTTTAACAAAGAGGAGAAAGACTTGGAGCTGAAAGTAACACCTTGACTTGCAGACCTTCACACAGGAATTCTACCTGGCCCATCAGGCAGATGAGGAAACCTGTGGTGGGAGAGATTTGCTTTCCTGTTTCCTCTGTGGCTGTTTAGCCAGTGGTGGAATCTTTCAAGTCCTCGTTCCCAATATTAGGACATTGATGCTAGGAGGACTTCAACTCCTTCCTCATGGAAACTGCGGAAATGACTCAGTAAATAAAGTAGCTGAGATGATGAGTGTTTGACATACAGACTTGCAGGGACTTTGGTCTGTGTGTTTGTGTGTGTCGAGGAGAGAGAGAAAAGGAGGGAGGGAGTTTTGTTTCTTCATAACCTGCTCCTGTCACAGTCAGTCAGAACCACCATTCTCACTTCTCCATCTCCTTTTCTGCAACCCAAGTAGCAGATTGTTTGTTCTGCAGAAAGGCGGTTGCAGGAGGTATCACTTCCTACAAATTCTTTATTTAAGTAAAAGTCCCCAGCCATGTAGTGATTTATGCAGTACTAAACCCAGCACTGATCATATGCAACAGCCTGTGTGGTTCTTTCAAGCAGTAACATTCCTGCCCTGGCTTGGATAAATGGTTACTAGAACCTGACTGTAGCAATGCTGATATTTGCTGCTCCCTGGCCTGAAAGTATCTGTAAATTCACAGGCAAGAGATGCAGCTAAAGCTGTAGCTGCTCCTGTCATGAATCCAGTAATAGTTCCTGTTCTTTTTCCCCAGATGCTTCAATGCTGCATGTCTTTCCTCCTCCTAAATATATTTACCCTACAGATGCTGAAAAACGTGCTTGCAGATGCCAGTAGATGCAATACTGGGGCTTAGGGAGGTCAGAAAACAGGAGCAAAACTCTGAGATCCAATATATGGAAAATTAGAAAAGAACAGAAAGGAGGCCCTTGTGATTTTTAACCATTTAAAGTGCAGCTTTTTTTTTTATGGCTTGGAATCCTAGAGCTGATCCCACAAAAGCGATGCCTTGTCAACATCAGAATATTTTTAAAAAAAATCTAAATACCTGTTTTTATGAGGGAAAGAACTCCATGTTTAGGTATCAAAGCACCACCCAGGGGTTCTTGTGTGTTCAGCATTGAGGGAAGTTCCTGGTGTGCTGCTGTTTCCGTAGAAGGAACTAACCTGCCTCTTATAAGACACAATGTAAGTCCTGACATTCCAGGACTTAGATTACAGCCCAACACTTCCAGCTGCACTGGGAAAGGAAAATCCAGTGTTTTAGTTGACAGCACTTGACGCAGAGAAGAATTCAGACCAATTCTAATATATTGGTCAGAAACATCCCTTGGTCTGTGCCAGGTGGTTTAAGTGTAGAACAAATCTGAGTTTACAGCCTCCTCTTCTGTGAGATTAATCAAATCTGAGGCAGCACAAAACTACTGGATCTGAGAAAACAGATTGTAAAAGATGATATTGCTAGTTTTCATGGTAAAATTTAATGCATACAGAGCTAGTGCCTACTTATTTCTTCAAGACTAAATGCATTCCTTTGGATTTAAAGATAAATAATTGTCAGGAAACTTTATTTCAAACTATTGTTCTGAAAGGCAGGTGGAAGAAGGGAAGCAGCTAAAAGAAGATGATAACGGCATCACTCTAAGCATGGGAACAATGTGGGTGCCCTGCTGAGAATGAGAGGTGCAAGTCCAGGGGTCAGCAACCTGTTGCAGAACAGGCAGTGAATAGAATTGCATCCCAAAAGGATTTCTGTGGGCTCCATCCTAACCATCTGAGCTTATTGTGGGACAACTCCACTCACCAGCCACACCAAACAAACACCTTCCCCTTTCCAGATTTAGGATCACATTACAGCTTGTGAATAAGACTCCAAGTATGTGGACATGACAACTATGAAAAACTATAATTTAGGACATAGAGTATTCTCTTTCTGCTTTTATGTGGAATTTCACTTTAATGCAATGTAAATGACAGTAAGAAATACATTCATAGAATGTTAAACCCTTCCCATTAAAAATTCTGTGTGCATTTTATATTCTAATTCATGTACAGTCAAAAACCCTGATAAAATCATAGTACTGATTTGACTGCTGCACTTATCGTATTAATGAGGATACTTTATGCCTTTTGGAAATTGGGATATAGTCCATTATGTGATTGTGAGTGATGTGATTGTATCACACCAATTTGTTATTCAATCCCACCCCTCCCTTCAGTCAGCTTGGTATATAGAAGCCCTTGCTGGGCATGCGTGGAGACAGGAAAGCTAAATTCAAATTACTATTGTCTTCTTTAATCTTTCACTGGTTAAGCAGATTATATATTTTTTTTTCAAGTTGTGAAATTTGCTCAGACTCAGAGGGGAACTCATGGAAGCATCCAAAACAGCTGGAGAAGTACCAGCTAAGGCTGGAGCTGAAGGTGAGGCTTGGCTGAGTCAACTCTTCGGCTTCCTGGATGTGTGTGCAGAGTGGGATTCTCCTCCCATGTACCATATTCTACACTAATCCTTGTGCAGGGTGATTCCCTTGGTTCTGTGCCTGTCCTCCTGCACAGGCTTCATAGGGAACAGGGTTTCTGATTTCTGTCTTTTAGACAGGGAAAGTTAGATTAAAAAAAAAAAGTTTAACTTAAAAGTCTGTGAGTTTGTGAGAGCTTTGAAAAAAAAACTGCCAAGTTCCTACAGTTCACTCTTGTATTTCTAATTTTTGGACTTGTTAATGCAGGAATGTGACTTGAAGGATTTATCAAAGTGTGTGTTCTCTTGGTTTTGGCTGCCAGTGTCCAAGCAGTTTGTTCACAGTGTGTTTGACAGGGCAGAGGTGTGGAGCAGACTATGCACACTGTGCTTTTGCACACACATGTTCAGGAGGTGTAAAATAGTGCAGGGTAAACATTCCGTACTTTAAAGTGTCCTTTTTGGGGGGTGGAGGGAAGATACATTGAAAGGTCAAAGGGAAACATTAATAGTGTTAGATAAATTTTACCCTGTTTAAATTCAAACCCAATAAGAACTTTATACAATCTTTTGGACAAAGCCTGCAACGTTCTAATCTCTGCAAATCCACTCTGTACTGCTCACTGCTCTTCTTATTAATCAGTTCTACCGAGCTGTACTCTTCTCAGTGCTGTTACACACGCTGCATTTTTATTCTTCAGCTTGGCCTTTTCTGTATTTTTGCTGGGTCTTACATTCAATTACCACAGCCTGGTTTGCAGAGCAGGGGCCGTTGGGGCTGCGTTTAAGCTGCAGCCCATTATGTCATCTCGCTCCGTATATTTTACTCTGATCTTCTTTGGGATGAAACTCATTTGCGAAATCTTTCCTCTGCCTTTGTGGAGAAATTACGTGCTGCCTTCTGCAGGCTCTGAAATTTCCCTTCTCAATGCCTCTGTTATTAAAAGAACAAGCAAACACCCAACTTATTTACATCCTGGATCCTGTCACTTGCATGTATTGTTGAGGTTTCCAGAATACTCACGTACTCTAATTATTGTTGCTCTATTTGTTGCTCTCATAATAGTATTTAGTGTTCCAAATCCAGTGTCTGCTTCCTTCAGGAGCCTTTTGTGTTCTTTGTAATGTATGTTTTCCTGTTTGAGAAGTCCATCTCCCTTCCATATGTGTGAGTTTGTGACAGGCAGTCCTGAAACTGGGAGCTGTTTGCCCGGTGAGAGTTCTCTTTGAAACAACCCACAGCACAGAGCTTATGACATTTGATGAAAGTCTTGGTCACTCTTCAGGGATGGTGCCTGGGATTGAATTGCAGAGTTTACTCAGAACTGCTGTGCTTTTTATGTCATTTTCACAATTGCATAGGAATTAATTCTTCTGGTCAAGGTGTGAGGGATTTCGTTTGGTGTTTGTTTATTTATTTATTAGCATGAACCTCATAAGCAAAGGCATGTTGTTAAAACCAGAATATATTTATAGTCTTTTATATGTAACCATAAATATACATACTAAAAATACATGTGCATGGCACACTAATTATTTATATTTATCTGTAGGTAGTAAAAACACACAATCATCTTCTACATAATTTTATTGCAGTATGAATTGTTGTTCACCAACCAAGATTTTTTCCCCAAGTCTTTTTGTCCAAAAATTCCATCTATGCCAAAATTCATTTGGTAAAATGCTGCCATTATTTTCTTTCTAGTATTAAATTAGATTTCTTCCTCCTGTCTCCTGATCCCAAACTTTTTTGAGGCATGTCTGCCATGATATTTCTCCCAGAACTCTTGGTGTATCTTCTGCTTGGTGAACTGGAAGTACAAGCCATGTTTTGATTTGGTGATGGAGGCACATGGTGGTGGTGGTCATTTAATAGAACTGCCATGAATGGGTATTTAAGGCTCACAATTCCAGTTAAAGTGTGGTTGGATCCAGCATAACCCATGCAATTGGTCAGCTTCTGATTTAGGGTAAGAATGTAAATGTCTGTTATCTTCAGTGTGGTTTCTGTAATGTCCATGTACTGAGCTATGAACAGACACACACATGGTAGAATTAAAAGCTGCCTTCGGGACCAAGAAAGAAAAAAAATCCCAGTCCCAACACTGTAGAAACCTTGTGCTGGGAATATAGAGGGATTCCACAGATATGATAGCCAAGCAAATCCTTGGCTTTTAATAGTATGAAACACAGTGAAAGCTGAAAGTTCATGCCAGTCCTTCAAAATAATTGTCTTTAATATTATTATTGATCATGTAGTAGGAGACACAGTCTGAGTGCTACAAGGATTTCAAGGGAATGCTTTACAGCTTAATTATGTTTCCCTGGGAGATTTAACATAATTCAATTTATTTTCCCTCGTGTTTCATCAATCATTATAGGAATAGAAAGGATGTCTGAGCTTCATTTCTAAGTGAATTCCTGTAGATTCAAGAACTTTTGACAATAGACCCATTGGAGAGAGGAATGCAGCACACCTTTTGTGGAGGAATGAACCTTCAGAATTCTCTAGATGATGGTGTTATTGCTCTTTATTGTTGGTAGATTTTCTGAGGGTGAACTGTTGAGCTATGCTGGCGTCTGTGAGCCCAGCTAGGCTACAAGAAACCCACTGAAATTGTGACAATTAGTCCTCTTTGGACAATTTAGGACAATTAGTCCTACTTCTGGAGGGATTTGATGCACATGATGCACATGTTCTTTGTGTCTTATAAAGAGCACTGATGAATTTAGTCTGTTTTTTGTGCTGCCATAATCCACATCACAGGGTAAGTTATGGGTGGTGTTGGATACCAGCATTGCTGGTCCCCAGCAGGCTCTTCATGCCCAGTTTGGAAGCTCCCAAGTTATTCAGGATATTTCTCACCTTTCCCATCAAGCTGAAATGAAATGGAGATTATTTTTAGGGCAAAATGGTAATAACCTGAGGTTTTCTTTCTGTGTAGTGCCCTGATAATCACAGACAGGTTTTATGCAAGTACTGTGTGAGAAAATACATGTATTCTGCTAATACTTCTGCAGCACAGATCGTTGCAGCTGGTTCTGTCATAGCTGTCTGGGTGCCCCCTCAGCAGCTGCTGAGCTGGGGGGGCTCTGGGGAGGCTGCAGGGGTGGGAGATGAGCCAAACCCACCGGGGCCTGTGGGCTGTGTGAGCACAGCATTGTCACAGGGAGGTGGGAAAGCTCCACTTCCCTCCTGTGCTCACCTGGTGCACAGGCTGGTTAGTGATGGCAGCAGGAACTGGAAATCCTCTATTGCTGGGGGTGAGATGAAGGAGCTTTTTAAAAAATATCAAATAAGTCCAGATCTGAGCCAGTGACTTTTAAAATGAAAGGTCTGCTCTATTAGCGTTAATGGGCAGGCTTTCATAATTCTTTGCTATTAGAGAACTAACTCCCTTTTTTCAAAGCCTCCCTGAACCTCTCATTGTCCAGCATTTGTATCCCTCACTTTAATGAGTGCTAAATAAGAATTATATAAGTATTTCAATAATTCTCACTGGACAGTTAATTAAGCATCACTGACTCTAAGGAGCAGTCAGCTATTACCTCCTTTTACAGACAAGTGCTTCCACAGACACAAAGGGAAGAGGTCAATTTAAAAAAAAATGATGTGTGGATTAGTAATCTTTCTCCGTAATAAATGATGTAGCTAACAAGCTGAAACAGTGAAATAAAAACTCGCCTTTCTTTTTCTTTTTTTTTTGTTCCCTCATTTTTCCTCTTGTGTTCCTTCACCCTTCTTTTATGCGAGAAATGAATTCCCTTTAACTTTTTGGGGCCCGAATGTTTTGAACCCAAGCTCTCCACATTTGCTCCCCTCAGAAGATGGCATGGGGCACAGCCCTGCCCAGTTCTTCATTGCACATTCTCTTTTAACAGCCTCTGTTTTCTCTCCCTTTAGATGGATCCTACCACAAACTTCAGCTAGAGTGAGTGCAGAGGACCATAATACCAGTCTTACACACTGGGTATTTTATTAAGTCCAGCAGTTAAAAATGTACAAAGTTCCTTGTAATAATCCATTCATTCTGTTCTCGCCTGATTCTTGGAGTAAGCCTGCACAATTATTCAAATCCCAGCTTTTAGCTGCAGCATACACCTCGCCATGGGGCTATGCCTCTGTAATCTTGCTTTGGTCTTGCATGTCAAATGGAATTAACTCCCATAAGAAATGTATGCGAAGACAACCCAAAGTGTCTAATCCTACCGCTGTCTTAAATTTCTGAAACTCAGACCTGTCATCTTTTTCTATAGCTTTGTTGAAGTTCTCACTTATGCTTCAGTCCATCCAAAGATGAAGTTTAGGGAAATTTGCATTTTTATGTATTTTTCAGTTGTGCACTCCTGTGGCCTTTTCACGTGCTCCCTTTGTGGAATTTTTTTTTTCTGAGCTCGAGTCCTGTTTTACACTCTGTGGAGGTGGATTCTGTTGCTTACAGCTGGCAGTGTGCCAGTTTAACACACACTGGATGCTCATGCCACATGGAAATAACGATATCACTGTGGCTGCACCTTCCCAGCTCAGCCTGGCTGATCACAGAGCCCAGCTCTGACTCGATCCAGTCTCAGATCACCTCCCTTTCTTCCTGAATAAAAGTGCTTGCTTGAAATTGGCTTTGCTGCGTGTAACCACACTGTTGGTGTGTTGTACTGGGAGCAGGATCAGCCTTTTCCGAGGAGCCTTTCCCAGATGTATGGCTGCTGCTGTTCTCTAGGGGGCACGATTTCAAACGTCAGCCCAGCACTGCACAAAATGAAAGGGAGGCAAAAGCACAGCATTATCAGAGAGAAACTTAATTTTCCACTTATTCAATCAAATATCAACCAGATCTGATTAGAGGTGGCCAATTTTAGATGAACCAGGCAAAATACATTTACATAGGGGGGTCCAGTTTCAACATAATTTCAGTAAAAAGCAATTACAAAATTACAGTCAGATGGAAAGCTGGTTCTTCTGGGTGTCTTGGCTAAGTGAGGTTGGAAGGGTAAAACTGTAACTTATTGTAGTGGATATTTAATAAGTGGTAAGCCACAGCACTCTCCACTTGAAAGTTAATTAAGGCCATAGAATGACCATTCTTGTACAGCAAATACGTTAATGGGTTGGCCGTGGAAACTGTCACAACAAAGCCCAGCAGAAAAATAAGAGCTTTATGTGTCATTTCTGCTGAGCGTTACATCTTTTAAAAAATGCTGTTGTGTTTTGGTTTTTGTCACTGTTTTGGGAGATAGTGTAGTAGCATTTAATGTGGGAACTGCTTAAAGTCATTAGAAACTAAGAGAAATACTGAAATACAAATAAAGGTTATAATGTTTTCTTGTGTACTGGCACTATAGAGATGTCGATAAATAGTACACATCAGTGAGACTTTATTTAGTTTTCTTAGACAGGGTATGTGGCTATTAGAGAGTCCAATTCTGCACTAAAAGCTTGAGCTAATCCTTTATATATAGTATTTCATTTATGAGTGTAATTGCTGCATTATTTTTGTTGCTGTTGAATAAGTGAACACCGTGGAGCACAGACTATCAATTGACTGTTGTACTTTAAGTGGATTAAATCTTAATTTCTTCTAAGAAGCCTTCTCATTCAGAGTATGGCCAGTTCTAGTCGATTTTGCATGCTCAATTCCCATGGATTTTGAACTTCTTTAACAGCCCACGTGAGGATGGGGCAGGGGAGCACTTTTTTCCTCCATATAGCCTTTACTTTCAATCTTTTGGTGACTTCACTGATTTTTGGTGTTGGACACCTTGCCCCAAAGGTAGAAATAATGGGAGATATTTTAAAACCTTCCTGCCATGGACTGTGGCAAAGGCAGGGAGAAGCTTTGCAGCCTGGAGACAACCTAATAAAAATGGTGAAGAGTTAAGAGAAAATGAAAACTCCCCATCAAATTGCTGTACACAGAGAAATGGGATCAGGCTGGCAAATTACGGTGCCTGCAAGGAGATGGCCCATTAGGGGTAACAAACAAACCTGGCCACTAGGAAGGGATCTTCAGGGAATATGAAATGGTGAAGGATGAATTGAGTGGGAGAAGAGGAAAAGTGTGTTGGGAGGGTAGGAACGATGGCATGGCAGAAAGGGGAAAAGCAGTGCATGTTTTCAGCAGCTGAATTAAAACCAGAAAAAGGAAGGAAGGTAAAAGTGGGAATATTTCCAGGTCATCATATCAGTGCAAGTGAGTCAAATGAGGCCTGGCTGTTCCATTCCAGTAATCCAGGCTGGTGTCAGCTTTGCTCAGTTAATGAGTGATCCTGCGTGAAATCAGGAGTTGGACTCGAGTCACAGCCTACACACTGGAGTGCCCTGTATGAGAGGAATGGCAATCACACATGGTGAATTCCTGGCCAGCAAGGAGCAGTGGGAAAAATGTGGAGATCTGATTGGAAGTGGGAGAGCAACGCCTCTTTTAGAAGTTATGGTAGTTGGGGCATCCCTATTTGGTGCCTGGGAACTGCAGTGTGTGGTGTCCCCTGCTGTTTGTCCAGCCCTGAGTTATCCATCCACCGTGGTGTGTCAGCATTGTGGGAACCCCAAAATAATGCTGCTTTCTCTTCAGGTACAGCAGTTTGACCCCTGAAACTCAGGTGTTTGACTTATCCCTGAGGAGTGAGACAGAGCCGGTGTGTCCCGTGGTCCTTCTCCTGCTCAGCCTTGGGTAAATGTTCTGCTCTCCAAGCATTCCCTGCCTTACACAGCGTTTCCAGATAGTGAACAGGCATAAACACAGATAGGTGAAGAAAATTAAGAGCTGTTGCAGTCTTTGAAGTTCTTCCTTCATCACCCTTTGCAAGTTTGTGTCACACACTTTAAGAAGGCTCAGACAAATCACTCTCTCTATACAATTTCAGGTAAAGGTGCCATGTAGTTCCTCCCATGTCTCTTGTCTGAGTAAAAGGTCTTTAGGGAAGGTAATGTCTTTTAATCCCTGCTACAAGACCAGTGTCCCACTTGTGCTTGAGATCTGAAGATGCCAGTGAAATACGAGTAACATTTGCAGCCATGCATGAATGATTCACTTCTGATTTTTTTTTTTAAAAAGTGTTTCATTTTGCCATCTCATTCAAGAGCAAGAAAGCTAAAATAGGCCATTTGAAGGAAATGATGCATAATTGTGGACCTTAAGCACCTTAGCACTGAGCACATCACTGAGGGAGATTTGAATATGCTCAGTACTTTCTCAAGTTGCTCTCAGGTGACCTTGGGATTCTTCTAGAAGTTTAATGTTAAAGAAATGTATAATGGGACTGTTTTGTTAACCCAAATACTTCTACGTAAAACTACTGACTCAGTTATTCCACTTTGTTTTAAGCTGGAATACGTAAGGCCAGTGTGCCACACTGGAAAACTTTAAAGTTTATCCAGTCTTCCTGAAGAATGATTTTAAAATAATCCATTATCTTATTTTCCGAGACTTCACCCAGCAGGACCAGGTTCAGGTTGTTCTGAGAGGCAAAATGCATCCTGAGGAACAGCTTGAAAGAGAACTCCCAAACAATTTCCCCAGGGCTAATAATTCAGGCAACTGAATTTTGCTCTCCATAAATACATCAAACATCCTAGACAAGTGCTAATGCTTCTGTTGTCTTCTTTTTGCTGACTGCATCCTTCTTGGTCTGTGCAGAAAGGCCTCTCAAGAATGTGGCTGAGCAGTGGAGAGATGCAGGGAACTTGGGCAATGATGTTTGTGCAATGCTGTCCACCAAAAGAGAAAAACATTTGCCTTTGCAACTCCCCTGCTCTTGTGCATTCTGTGCCCTCATCCCTGGCTGACAGTGTTTTAGATCAGTTTTTGTGTTGTTTTCCCATGTGTTGAAACTCTCTCAGCAGTGTTAAGTCACTCTGGTTTTCATACTTTTGCTGTGTGCCCCTCCTTCCTGTGTCAGCTCCAGAGCTGAGGTTTTATTCTGCCCATAATCACTGAGTCTGTTGGGGTGACTTTGCCTCTGTATTTTTGTGACTCCTGTCTTTTCTCTGTGTTTCTCTTCTCACCCTTTCTCTGCCTTGCCTGTTGAAGGCTGTCAGTCTTTTCCTTTCCATAGCATTTTTCCATACAGGATATATAGCCTGAGGTATTGCTGTTTAATATTCTGATAAATGTGTGTAAGTTGAGAGTGTGTGTGTTCAGTACCAAAAATACCCAAAACTCTTTCTAGGCCTGTGAGAAGTCATTCCTGTGCTGAAAGTCCTTATATTTGGGAAGTTTGCTCCTGCAATCCAGCACGTTGTGCTGAGTCCTGGGTTTGACTGGAGAGCTCACGTAGGTTTCTCTGTGCTCAAGTAGCAAATGTGTTGTTTTAATTTAGGGGAGAAAAACCACCAAACTCCAACAAAACAAAAAACCCCCACCAACCTGAGTCCATATGAATTTTTTATTCTTTCAGTGTGTCCTGTTTGTTTTATTTAGCTTGTTTGTTTAAAAATGTCCTGACAAACTTTTGCTCTGATTCCGAGCTGGCTCATTGAGCACAACTCTCCAAGGCTTCCCTTCTATTGTGTGATTGTTTAAATTCTCCCTGCTTCAGTGTTTAAATGTGTGAGCCTGGTCTTGAGATGATGGTCTCACTTTCAAATGGGAGTATCACAAACATTTAGCAATGTGCTCGCAAGGCTTGCAGAGTGATTTTAAATCCTCTGATAGAAGCTATCTATTATAATTGCACCAAGTACTGTTATTAATGTCTCCAGCCTCTCCGTTCTGTTTTTGCTCAAGCCATGCCCAAGAACAATTAGCTGTTTGTTTGACCTGCATTATAACATCAGCTCTCCATTATGATAACAGTGGAGTGACTAAGAACAACACATAATCTTCAGATTTAATGGGGCAGAAGACTGCAAAGGGCCAAACCCATCCTGATAAAATGCCCTGAAGTCAGCAACTTTATGCAGAGGTGGATCTGGCACAATGTGATTTCTAGAGCTGTATCTGGTGGTTACATGAAAATACAGGACTAATATCAATGTTGTGGCAGCAGATTAGTCATCAACCGCTGTGGAAGACAGAAAGGACTGTGGGGGAACTCAGCAGCTCCATCTCCCTTGTCTTTAAGGGAGCCAAAATTATTTGATGCTGTCTGTTGGTGTGCAGGCAAATGAGAAACATTCCCTCTTCCTGAAACCCTTGGTATGTGCACGTGCTGTTCATCATTGCAATCACCAGTGCAGGGGCTGCTACTTTGACAGGGTTGTTGGGAGCTGACCAGTACAGGGCACATCAGTGGATGGACATCACAGAGCATCATTCTCTGAAGGGAACTGGTGGTGTGAGACACTGCAAATGGAATTGCTTTGTATGAACTCTGTTTGTAAAACACAACCTGCACATTCTGAGAGCCTAAGACTTAAAATGTATATATTGGTCCAATAAATAGCATCACATTGTCTATTTTATGCTTCTGCTGAATGCAGAACACGTGCTGCTGAGAAACAAAAAGGACATGCATTTATTTTCAGGCACAGGACTTTGCAACCACTTGGGAAGAATATTCTTGATTGAGAACCAAAGCATTCCATGATGCTTAACAAACCTGCAAATTGAAAAATCAACATCTGCCCTGTGTAGCAACATAGCAGGAGAAAGACCTGTAGCCTGAAAAATTCAGAATACTCCTTAGATTACATTTCAGTGCATTTGTAAAATTACTACTCTTTGAATCCAGGCTCAAGCTGTTTTTCTAGGAGAGAGTATGTTGTGTTACAGACACAATCCCAGCCTGCAGTTGCCTGTGGAAGCCTGGCTGGGGAACAGGATGGACAGTGCTTTGGACACGGAGCCACAGCAATGCTATCAAATAAATGAGGTGCTTCCCTGACCACCCAGGGCAGCCAGCTCCTCACTGCTCAAACCCCCAAGCCCGGCAATCCCAGTTGCAGGGGGTGTTCAGTCACTGGAGTTCTGACCCGAGCAGCCAGTGGAGGCGAGCAGAGCTCAGAGCACACTCACACAGAGAGGGAACGGAGAGGAACCTGTGATTATGCATTTACTGTAATTCTGCCTGCCTGCTCTTTTTTTTTTTTTTTTTGCTGTTTCCCTTATTTACATATCACAAGACATGTCTTCATAAAGATACTTTAATAATTTATTAGATTGATCTTTTCAGAAATCTGCTCGGGGTAGACGTCATTAGGAAAAGTTATTTAAACTTATTTAAAGGTTTGTGCCTGAGCAGGGCATTTACCTGCCTCACTGCTGATATTCTAAAAATACCTCCATGTCCATACTATTATCCATTCTTCACGTCCAATTGCTCTGTTATGGTAATAGTCAGAAGCACACCATGTAGTAATTACTTACAGCTGACTTAAGAAAAGAATATTCAACTCCCCCACTGTTCCACTAGAAGGTCTTTATGCACTATTAACTCATTCCTGTTTATTAATACTCTACTGGTAATTCTGGCTGCTGCTTTTTAGGTTTGTAATAGGAGGACTATTAAACAGCAATTATTGACCATATGGGTTAGTGAATATTTCTGGTGGTTGTTGGGTGGTTGTTTTGTTGTGGGTTTTTATTTTTTTTTATCCTCTTAAGTTGTTTTTAAGGAGCCACATCACAATATAGTGGTGCAACTTTACATCTGCCTGGAATTAGCAGTTTGGCAGCATTCCCCACCTAGAAAATGCAAACTCCATATTTCAGAAATATCAGCTGAAGCTGTGAAAATACAGAGTAATTTAAAAACATAAAAACACTATGCCAGACAAAGTGAAAATCTTTGTCTTTTTTTTTCTTTTCCCCTACAGTATATGGTTTGATCTCTCTTTTTGTGTGTGTGTCTCTCTGTCTGTCTTTCTGTTTCTCTTTCTTTGACTTTTTTTCCCCCCAGTTTTTTAGGTCTTATCCTAGAATTTTGGAATGGTCAAGTGTAAATTTCAATCTGATCAAACCTCTCCTAGGAAAGTGTGAATTAGAGCACTTTTAAGAACTAGAAATCTGCCTTCCTCAGTAAGCTTGCCTAGTGAGAAGATTGAGGAGAGACAAAATTACAGCAATTATCTCTCAAATTGCTGGGCTGAAAAAATTGTGTCTTCCCCCCTTTCCTCTCCTGCCTTTTTTTTTTTTTAATTTTATTTTCAAATCATCCTAAAATCTAAGTGCAGTTCCTGCCTTTGCCAGCAGCAGTGGCTTTGCAGGATTGCACCAATGAGTCCTTTTCCCATCGCGCTGCCCCAGGAAGGCCAAACCCACTCACAGTTTTAGCACCCTCTTTCATTCTGGTGAGAAAATCAAAGACTTTTTAGGGAAAAATTATGGAGCAGCAATGAGAAAGTGTAAACAGAAGTGTGGGGTGTGGTATGGGAGAAGAATTATTTCATAGGTGAGTCGATTTTAACACAAAAGTGCTGGGCTGTGAGCAAATATTTTGCAAAATGTGTTCTCATTTCTAAATTCAGTTTGGGATTGTCTCCAACACTACTGGAGAAAAGTCAAACTTTGAAAACCAATTACTTGTGTTTGCCACTGACATGGCCTTTTCTAGAATTTTCTTAATCCTTTAATACTATTCTTACACCTCCTTAGTTCTCCTGCTCGTGTGTTTGACTTGGATTACGAGTCTCAGCTCTGCCAGTTTGTGCCTCTGAGCTGGTGACCAGTAACAACTCCATTTAGACATAATTGTGGGCACAGTTGTTTCTGATCATTGCACCATTAAAAACTCTCTGCAATACTAAAATAACTAATGTCAAAAACAATTAATTTGGGATTTGAAATCTACTACTTTATTGCAAACTAAACACTCTCTCAGTTGTTTGGGGTTTTGTTGTTGGTTTTGGTTTTAAGTTTTTGCTTTTCAGTTAAAATACGTCTTTGAACTAAAACCAGATTGCTGTGTGATGTGCCACACCAAAAGCAGTCCCTCCTCCTGCAATTACTGCTTGGAAGGTGTGTATTTTTTCACAAAAGCTGGTGCACTTCAGGTCCTGAATGTTGTAGAGACATTTTTCCCCAGATGGCAGAGCTGAGAGAGGAAGAACTGAAGGGATGTGCCCTTGATAGAGGAACTTGGGACTGGGGGAATGTGGGAAGTCCCTGCTCACGGTCTGTACCCCTGCCTTGCCTGAAATCGCCGCTCAGCACTGGTAGGAATCTACTGAGTGACATTAGACAAGGGACTGAAGGTGTAAAAAGGTGACATTGATTTTATTGCTTGGAAATATGGGCTGGTTAATTTTCTTTATGTGCCTGACGTCTCTGCCATGGTGCTGGATTTTGGGTTTTTCCTTGTATAATTTGTTTAAAAATTATGTTTAAGGTAAAGGTGTCATTTCAAGTTTGGAATGAGCGACTAAGAGGGAATCCTGAGTGGGGTGGCCCTTGATGCAGGGACCCAATTTCTGGACCCCTAAAAGAGAGCTGGGTCTGCATCAGCTGAGGGGGTTGGTTCTCATCTCTGATTTAAACTTACCTTGAAACAGTCAGTTATATTCTAGTAGGAGAATGTTCTGAAATTTTATTCTTACAACCAAAAGCAGCAGGTTAAAACTGGCTGTGCTGCTGGTGTGTAGCTTAGCCAGGCTGGTGAATTAGTTGAGCACGACATTCCTTGAGAAACTGGAGTGTAGGAGTAACCCCTGAACATGCTTGAAGAAAAATGTTGTGTGAGCGATTCAGCTCTTCTCGCTGTTGCAGGGAAGAGATTAGAGGTGCACCACTTTGTCAGTTCATCTCCTTAGCTCATAATATATTATTTATTACAAGGATTTGGTTTCCTAAGCCTGTCTCCTTTTTTTCTCTTAAGATACCACTGACTATTTGATCTTGAGGGCTTATTTTTTTATTATGATGATGATTATTATTATTATTATGTACAGGTATGTGGGGAGGGAAGGATTTTGAGCAACAGCAAAACCCTTTTAAAAGCTTTTTAACACATGGACTGTCAGTGTTTTCATCTTGTTTTGGCACTTCTTGCACCTCACGCTGATGGTGTGACTGTGTTTGGTTCAAATACACCTGGGGTGCTCTGTGGCCTCGATTTCAGGGGATTTCTGACTCTTTTTAAATTTGTTTCTCCTTTTTCTGGTATAACCAAGCCTGAACTGTCAGTGGGAGATGTGAACTGCTGGGTCTGGATGGTAAATGGTTCTGTCTGACCTTAAACCCACCGTAAGCCAGGCTTGTTGTGCTGCCCCTGCCTGTGTCTCACACGTGGTACACACCTCTGGCATCCAGCTTGTATCTTAAGGGCATATCCAAGTAAGGTTTTATAGGAAAATGGGAACTCCAGTGACATCTGGCAGAGGAGCAAACCCACTGTAAGACAAGTTGGTCTTCTCCAGCAGTTTATCAAAAATAAGACCATTTTATATATTTTTAAAAAAAGTAAAATTTGTGATGATACCTATTTTTTTTAAGCAGACCCAACTCCCCAAAACTAATTAAACTAATGAAAATATTATCATTTAACCTCATGCAGAATAGCCAAAGTATGTTCACACAGAGCAGGTGCATTCTTGGCATAGCTGGTGTTACATGGTGGAGTCTTCCACTGTCAAATGTTTAGAAGAGCCTTTCATTTAAATGGGAGGGAAGTCTTGTAGAAGTGACTTGTACGAACTAAAACAAAAAAGTGAACTGGGGAGGGATAAACTTGCTGTATGGGTGGCAAACTGAGAGCAAAATTGACATTGTTCAGTTCTGAAAAGGTGACCCGAGATTGTTGGTTAAAAGAACTGGGCTGTCTCATCACCTGAGCTGGACATAAAAAGGGATAAAGAATGTTAAATGAAGGTGTAGCAATATGACATCTCTCTGCTTTTCCTGACTTTGCCCCTCTCTCACCAGAGAACAGAGGAAGGAGCAGGTGATGACTCCAAACACTGCCCTGGAGCTGTGCCTGGTGCAAAGAGCTTCTCTGTGGGGAGCAGCAGATCGTGGTCCTGCAAACTGTAAGTGCCTGCTCTGGTGCATTCCTTTACAAAGAAACCCCACAGCAACTGCAAATAAACCCCCTCTGCCTGCCTTAACTGGAATTTTTTGGGTAATCCCTTCCTAAATGTTGTTTTGATATCAGAGAGAAATACCTGCTTTGTAACTTGCTCTGGTCATTGAACATCTCCCCTCCCTTCCCTGCCTGCCATTCCACCCTTTTGTCCTTCCTCACACTGACTGAAACATTTTGGGTTCGCTTTTTGTAAGTTCTGATAAATCTTTTGTAATAGATTTTTGGGTTTTGCAGCTTAATGATATCAAATCCTTCCTGAGATTTATTGTCTGCTTCACTTGACCTGGGGATCAGAACTCAGAACGTTTGATGGGATTTGTTGCAGAATCAGGGAATGTTGTGAAAGTTGCTATTTTTGGGTTCTGTTTTGCTGTATCTGGAGACTGCAGATTTTAAAACAATGAAATGATAAATAATGTTTTCCTGGGTGTTCAAAACATGATGAGTGTGTGTGTTTCATGAACTTTGGCTTCTGGACAGGCTGATTTGTCTGTTTCTGATGGAGTGGTGAAAAGACATCCAAGGTTTTTAGCTTTTAAGATTTTAGAATTCCTAAAAAAAAAAACAAAACCAAAAAACAAACCCCCCCCCACTTCCCAGTTAAGGTGTAGACTGACACTGGGAATTTAAGCTCTTGGTAATCAGTTGGATTTTGATTTTCACAGCTGGCTTCCAGCAGACCCCGGTGAAGGCTCACAGACCCTCCAGCCTTGCTGGACACTCTGCCCTGTACAGCCAAACTCGGCTGCAATTGCACTGTTGGAGCTCCTGTGCACCAAATACGTGCAGGAGATGGGCCAGGTCCTCCCTGTGAAATACAGAGTGGGTTTGTTGGCTTCCCTCTGCAGGGGCTTGGGCTGTCCCAGCACTCCAGCCGAGTGGGAGAGGCAGCCCCGTGGCAGGAGGGGAGAGGAGAGTCTGGCAAATGGCATTTCGTCCAAACAGGGCCCAAAAGAAATTAAGTTTAGCAAAGAAAACAAGTTTCATCAGTTAAGGCAATAAAGCAGAGTCCCAGAGCAAGTCAATAATGCTCAATTGACAGCCAGTCAATATTTGTAGTGGATTAACTTTTCAGGGAATGTGGAGATTTCGGTGGGTTTTATGTAAACACTGTAAATAGGTTGGGACACTAAAGTACGGTTACAAATACCACGTGTCAGATTAGATTAGAATCACTCCCAGGGAGCAGCACTTTCCTTACCACGAAAGAGACATTTATATCTTGTGAAACGAACACAGATATACATTTTTTGTTTGTCAAATATATTCCAAAATGCAGCTGGGCAGATCTCAGGGCAGTGCTGCTCAGAACACTCCAAAGGACAGCTTCTGTCTGAGGCCACTCTGCTGCTCCCAGGTAGGGCTGTAATTAAAGTGGCATTGTGGCTGCAACTCGAGGAGCAGGAATTCTGTACAAATTAATTTAAATTTTGAGCTTAGTACAATGGGCAGAACTATTAAGAAATATTCAGAGTCTATCGTACTTGCCCCTTGCTGAGGAATTGGTCAATACACACAGAGAGGGGTGAAACACAACCAAAACCTGCTGGTTTCTGACATCTGTAACACCAGGCTCTGTCCATTGCTGCACAAGTCTTGCAGTGCCATGCCTGGCACCCCCTTCTACCCAATAAAATATCTATTGACTGTTCTCAAAACTAGAAAAATGAACAAGCATTTCAAGAAGAAATTAGTTACTTGCAGTGCCTTTTTTTTTCCCTGAGATGTTGCCCCAGGTTTCCTGACTTGCTCCTTTATTATATAAGGAGTTTGGATCTTTACCAGATTTCCAGTTTTCTACAAGTAACTGGGGGTGGTTTGGCCTGTCCTGCCTGTCCCCAGGCATGGAAATGAGAGCAGGCAGAGCTGGCCCTGCCCAGATTGGCAAAACTGCCCAAGTAACTCTGGTTTGCTCTCTATGACACACCAGTGAAGTCCAGGCAGGTAACACAGCCCTAAGAATCCCTCTTGCTGGAAAATATATTACTGCATTTTATTGTTCTTCCTTCTTTTATTTCTCCTGCCCCTTTTTTTCCTTAGAAAAGGTAATTAGGCCATAAACAGGGGGCTGACAACTAATTTTATCTGCAGCAAAATTAATATCGTAAGGAACAGATAATTTTAGCAGAGCAAAATTAAAAAAGATCTATTTTAATGCCATTTTAAACCACGGAATCTAATTTTTTTCTTCTGAACTTCTCCTACCTGGCTGTTTTGACATGTGTGGAGATGCTCACTCATTTAGTGAACTGATGTTTTACCTCTGTGCAGTTCCTGCCTCACCACCAGGCCTTGCTGTGTCGGCCTCAGGTACGAAGGTGCTTTTAATTTCCTCTCTCTCGTTCTCTGGTTTCTTTTCATCAGAGGGAAAAGACATTGCTTTTCTTACCTCTAAATTTTCACTGACATTAATAGGAGGCAGGTGGTGAAATCCCTGCACACAGCTTTGAAAATTTAAGGTTTAACTTTCTTTTTTTTCTGGTCTGATTCTTACGTTGCCGGTGTTGTGAATCCTCTGAAAAGATATTAAATATGCAACCATACCATGTCAGCAGTGCCTGGAGAGTTTATCTACAAAATTATCATCTACCTTCCAAATCTATAACCCTAAAATATTGATTGGTTAAAAGGTAGTGGATAAAGATTAAGACAGCACAGCAGCAGATTACCCTAATCAAATAAAAAAACTATTAACAGAGCTGCTCACAGTTCTGAAGATGTTGGTTTGAAATACAGATGTCTTAACCAAAGTGCTATGTCTCATTTTCTGAATGCATTTCTGAATGCATTTAAATAAATTACCAAATAGAAAGAAAGCAGAGAAAAACTCCACACGCTCCAGACAGTAAATTTCCATTTATAATAAAATTATTTTATGCATTTCAGCAAGCAGTTAGAACTTTTAAAGACCTTTTTCATTGGATAGTGAGGAGTCAAGCCCTGGATTCTCTGCTTAGAGGGCTAAGATAGTGAGGAGTCAAGCATTGGATTCTCGGCTTAGAGGGCTGTGTAGGCACATGTGTGATTTTTAAGCCTGTGGTGTGGGCACATGGATGTGAGTGTGTGGTGGGGCAGGAGCAAACCCAGTTCTTCTGCTTGAAGAGAGCTCATGTCCAGCCTGTATTTTATTGTTGGGGAATAATGTTTCTATAGGTGATGGATTTTGGATGGCAGAATATAAGGCAGTGTTCGCTGAAAACCAGGTCGGTTTGATGGCTTGGGGACAGTCAGGGCATGGTATGGAAGGCTCTGCTGAGGTACCACCTGCAGGTGTGGATCGTTTGCTCACACCCAGAAGCTCAGATCAGACCCCCACACCCTTAACTTGCTTTGGAACCCTGGGATCCTTTGGAAAGTTGTCCCTGCTCAGCTGGTTCTGAATTTGTCACAAACACCTTTCTTAGTACCGAAGGCCATGTGGTTATTGATGTTCAGTGAGAGTAAACCATGGGGAATATTGCTGGGAAAGAGTGGCGTTTGTCACTAATGCCTTTAAGGCATAGTGGGAGGTTTTACCCAGCCAAAGGCTGAGTTGTGGTTTATCCTCTTGAAGGAATTTCCCATTGAGTGACGGCTGAGCAGGAATTGAGGTATTAACCCATGCCCTGGTTATTGAAGTCACGGAGACAGAAAGGGAAAATAGGACGGGAAATGTATTAATTTTCATCAGTTATGGACAATACTATTAAATTACTGACTCTTGTTGAAATAACGTGTCATCGATTAATAATGTCATTTCAACTTCCTGAACTTTCCTACCTAAAAATTTTGATTTGAAAAGATTTAAGAGTGTGTGAAGAAGGTTTTGGTGCTGGAACTCGTCGGTGTGAAGGGCTTTTGTTTTTGTTTTAAGTCGCGCCTAATTTTAAGTCGTGGTGTAAATGAGGTTTTAAAAGTTTTTAACAGTGATGGGGATAAATTTAGAATTAAAATTGAGATCTGAAATGTTGTGTTGCTCCACTTTTAAAAATAAGTTCCTTTCTCATTTGCAATTAAAATGTCTAGAATCTGCATAAAATGTGTGAAATTAGAGATAATTGAAATACAGTAGCTATAAATATGTCTACTCCATTTGAAAAATAAATAAAATGTCCACTAAAAGGGTGCGAAAGCCGTACCCCCTTCTCTTGTTTCTCACATTTGGATCTCTGGCATTTTTTCACACTTTTATAGCTAATTTTTATTGCAAAACAATATGTTACGTTTGTAGCCGTTGTGGGAATGCAGAATAGCCTCTGGCAGCTCCGTAAAAACCGGAATGTTGGGAACACATTTAGAGGAATGCAGCTTTCCATTCCATCCCCAGCATCAGTGTCGTGGAATCATATTAAGTGTGATCCAACAACAAAAGGGGGGAAAAAAGAAAAGGAAATGTTAGAGAAAATACTTTAAATAAGCCATTATTTGAAGTGTGTCCGTTCTACCCTGTTTCTTCTGTTTTCACAACAAGTTGTGATATCGAGCACTACCTCACACTCAAGTTGTAAAGACAGTTCTCTGACTTCAGTCTTGAAGCTCAGAGAAATATTATTCATACAACGCCCTGTGTGTCTTTTTTAGTGAAATTGCACTGTGATGTCCAGCATGTTCATCAAGTGCCCATTTGCCCACCAAAGCAGCTCTCTGGGGGTTGGTGATCACCAGGAACAGCTGCTCCTGGTGATCACCAACCCCCAGAGAGCTGCTTTGATGGGCAAATGGGCAGCTGCTGAACTGCTCTGCATCCAGCACAAGAACCCATTACACCTAGATGTCCTTCCCAGAACACTGAACTGAGAGGTCTGGGTGGAGGTAACTCCACTGACTCGTCACTGCTCCCCGTCCTGGAATATTATTTCTGGAATTCTGTTTTCTGGAGGTGTTTTCCAGCAGAGGGAATTATGCCAAAACAAAAAGAGTTTCTGTGCAGGTATTATCCCGAGGCTAACAGGAATTCAGCAGGTTTTAGTGTCCGTAGCTCCTTCAGTAGTTCCTCCCTGTTCCCTGTTCCAAGGGATGCCACAGGAAATTTTGCTGCACAATTATTTTGCTGCACAATTATTTTGCTGCACAATTATTTTGCTGCAATTTTTTTGCTGCAATTTTTTCTCTACCTTTCTTTTCCCACCACCCCAAGTGTATTCCCACCACTACACCATACTGTGTTTCTGGCAGAGGTTTGGGTGTGTACTGGACTCAGGTGCCTCACTGCAAATCTCACACAATTCCTGATTTGGGGATAAGAATTACGAAGAGGAGGAGAGAGATTTCCAGGATGTATTTGAGGAGTGCTGAAATGTTAATACATTAAGAGTGAAACGGTGGGATTTAAATCGCTGCATTGAGTAGCAATACAGTACAGAGGGATTGATCCCAGAAAAGTAGCAGAGAGGTTGTGTCTCATACAGGCCTAACCACTATGGAGTCATTCTTCAGAGACAGACCAAGCGACAGAAGAACCACAGCCTTACCTGCAAGGTGCCTTTTCATACGCGCTTTTTTCTCTCCTTTTAAGTTGTCCTCAAGGAAAAATAAGAGCAAAAAGTCCCCGTGCTTCTCACTGCACGTCTACAGCACTTCATAAATAATAGTGGCTGTTTTAAAAGCAGGGGACAGGCAGAGGGCTACAATGGATGAAAGCTAGTTAGTGAGTTAGCCAGATAAATGCTTAAAAGAACAGCAGCAAAGATAATCCTGCATTTATTTCTGGGGGATTCACCAGATGACCCTTTGCTGTCTTTCCCCATGTGTGTTTCTTGAGTCAAAGGGCTGTGCAGAAACCTGAAAAACAAACCTGCAAAGTTGGGGCATTGCTGTGATTTGTGTTTGTCCCTCCTTTGGCTCATCAGTTCCATTTCTGAGCATCTGCCAAACGCTGTGTTCGGTCTGGGGTTGGGAGCGAGCTGGGGCAGAGGTTCCCTGGCACAGACCGGCACCAGTTCTCTCTAAACTTACTGAGTGACATGTGCAAAATTGATAATTTCAAGAGCCTTTTGTATAACACAAAACTTCAAGCAGAGAACCCAAGGCATTTCCTTTCATCAACCTGGTTCTAATTTGATCAAAGCACAGAAAAATTCAACCCGCCTTATTTCCTGTCCACTTCTTTTACACTTTACAGCACATTATATATCAGCCTCATATCCCTGAATTTTAAGAAGCAACCAGTTATATAATTGGATCAACAGTTGCCAATCACTCCTCACAGCACTGCATTATTACTAAGCTGACTATAATTTTGAAGCTCTTTTTTATTATGCGTATGACTATATTATCACTGTATACATATTAGGAGAGCTGAATGAGCCCCTGAAGGAAAATAAGGGCTGGAATAACATCGAGAGGGAAGAGACAGACTAACAGAACTGAGGATTCACCCCTGTTACAACCGTGGGGCCTCCTGGCACGTTTTCAGGGGAGCAGAAAAGAGCAGTAGCCGTGTGCAGTCTGTGAGTCCTACCCCGAATCAGAACGCTGCAGCAGTGCTGAAGTGAACCATCTTGTCTGCTTAAGCAAATTAAAAATCAGATGTGTTTTCTGCTCTCAGAAGGGATGGAGCGTGTAAGGATTTTGCATTATGTAAGTCTTTAAATCCAGTTCCTTCCCTCCCAGAGCTCCCTCCCCACAGGCACCTGCACACACGAAAGTTCAAAATAAAGCCACTCTGGCTCGTGTGCTGCTCCTTCCCGGAGAACTTGGCAGTTGTCATTTGCATGTGACAAAAGCAAGTGCTGTTTCATTTCAGTAATTTACACCGTTATATAAGATAGTTTTTAACTAGGTAAATAGTGTTTTCCCCCCGCTAAGCCCGAGATGTCAGAGTTCTTTGAAAGACCTTGATTCTTGTCTCAGTAGTATCTCCATAAATAAAACTGAGTGACAGCCTGTTAGAAAACTCCATGTTTTATACCATTAATTTACAGATGAGCTTTGTTAGTCAAATAAGCATTTAATTCCCAGTAGCCTGAATGTTTCAATACCCTATAGCAAGCAAGACATGGAACGTACACAATGGCAAACAAATTACAGGGATATTCCATGGAGTTGACATATGAACTCATAACCTCTTAGGTAAAGGTGAATGACTATTAATGTAATTTTGTTATTGTAAGGACCTCCCTCCCTTTTTGTTGTTCCTGTGCAATTCATTTGTATGCATTAGCTTGAAAGAATTAAACCTGTAAATCACAGCTTAGGCAATAATAATAATATAAAGAAAACAATACGATTTCTTCTGCTTTTGCCATTTCAAACTCACACATTTACTGGTGCATGAATAATACAAAGAAAACAGGATGATTTCTTCTGGTTTTGCCTCTCCAAACTCACACATTTACTGGTGCTTACCTGTGTCTGCTTTGGCTTTTTTGCTCTCTGTGCATACACACAGAGACACAAATATTTGAATATATGTAGATATTGTAGGTCTGTATGTGCTTTGTAGGAACATATACATGTGCTTCCCATATAGACATTTTGAAAAGGGCAATAATTTCATACATTTTACATATCTGTAGGCACAGACAAAAGCACACATGCGTAAAAATGTAATGTCTCCCCTCAGCAGTCGGGTTCTGTGCCCTACAGGACTTCACCAGGAAAAACTCATGAGCAAAATGCCGTTTTAAGCATCCCACTGTAATTAAAATTGCACAATAAAAAAACCCCAAACAACAACGTGATAAAATCAACGTGAGGAGATACCTGGATTTGGAAGTCTGTGGGGTTTTCAGAAAAGGAATCTGACTTTTTTTTTTGTGAGGTCAGTGTTCCCTCCATGTTGTATTTATTCAAATACAGACCCGAGCAGGTGCTTGGCCCTTCACACCACAGTGCCTTGTACACAGGCTGATAAAATGAAGCAAGTGGCTTATCAGTTTGGAAGCCTGTTTGGCAGTGCTGCATTTTTCCTTTAGCAATTCACGCTGTGTTTTTAAGGAACACAATTAAACCACTTCCCCATCTTCTGTATAAAACTGGCTGTTGCATGAGGAGCACGGTCATCCTCAGCTGCTGCTGTGTTACTCCTTAAAGATAGCAGGGCCCTGTGTTATTCCTTAAAAATACCCGCCAGCCCAGGGCCCTGCGTTATTCCTTAAATATCCCCACCATCCCAGGGCCAAGACAAGCCCCGTGCAGGTGATGTGTGTGCAAACACAGTTCAATATATACCCCATGCTACAGATACAGGAGTTGGATCAGCCAAGAAACAAACCCACACCCTCTTCCTCCCCCTCTGCCCATCCCTAGGATAATGGGAGAATTGAAATTCCCATTTCCAGACTCACTGCAGATTAATATGGTTGAGCATAGATACTTATTTCTCTGATAGTTTCCCATGCATCTTCCCAGTGAAGTTGATAGAAATTACTCGGGCAGAATGTGCAAAGCAGATGTTATCCCATTAATTAGCTCTGGACCTGAGCAGGCTCAGGACTTTTCCATTTTCAGGCCGATAGGAATTGGTCCCAGTGAGCGTGCTCCATATCCACATTTAGTATCATCTCATAAACAGCACTGAAAACACAGCAGGCCCTTGATGAAGACACATTAGCTTATTTCTAATTTAAAGTTATGTTGCTTAACCTTAATGTAATTGGTCACTGGTGACCAACTGTTTGTATAGTGAGTTGATGACCAAAGAGATGTAATAAATTATAAAACTTACTGCTTAAATAGAGGGAATGACTGTTCTGTTAAAAGCCTTGCATGTAATAATGGTAAAATAATTACACCTCAAACAGAAGAGCCTTGGATCTGATAAAGCTAACAAAGTGTTTCAGATAAAGGTGTTTTCTGCGGGCTTAAAAGGACACGTATAAAATATATTTTTTTCCTCTCAGTGCAGAGTGTTATGTTGGCTGAATAGTCAACTTTCAAAGCTCAGCCTAATATTGATTAAAAATAAATTGGTAAATCAAGATACTTTCTTTTTGAGGGGTTGTGGGGATTAAAGTAATTAACCAATTTCAGTGGTTAACAAGAAACAAAAGAAATTTGCACAAATAATTATATTCTGTACCTCAATTCAAAGTCACTGCTAGACATGTCTCAGAAAAGAGTTGATTAGCTGGTAGAATAACCAGGATAATAATCAACTGTGGAAGTAAGTAATTGACATAACTTTAATGTTTAATAATGAATAGCATGCCAGGGGCAAAATAAAGGGAAATCTGCTTTCTGAGACCCAGCTCAGACCTGAAATTTCTTAGGCCAAATACAGCAATTACTGGAGACTCCTGAACTGCCTCTGTGTTGCAGCACAAGTAACAGGTGCAGTTAAATGGCAAGTGCACAAGTGGCTGTAGCAAATCCAGTGGTTTCTGTGTGCTGCAGTTTAATTCCAAGCCTTTTCCCTGCTGAAGACTTAAAGGCTGGTTTTAGAAATGCAGGAATGTAACAAACACTTCCTCTTCCACGTCTGTTTTTCGCTTCTCAAACGGCACTGTATCAACAACCAGTTCATTAAATCAATAAGAGTCAGCAATAAGTGTATGATTTCCTTGTCTCAGAAGCGATAATTTCTCACTCTAAATATTTGCATTTTAAAATTTGGGCTACCTCCAAATGCTGTAACTTGACAGTGAAGAAATTGAGCTTTTTTCCTTTATTTTCTTTTTTAATTTTTTTTTTAATCCTTGTATTTCATTTCCTACAAGGACCTCCCAATAATTTAAACTATTTACAGTGCCTCAAAGATCATTATTTCCCCATGACTCCTCAGAGAAATATTGGAGCCACTCTATTTATTGCTGACATTAGATTTACCTTTGAAGACTGGTTTACAAAATGGAGACATTAGGATGTAAAAGTCATTATTTTTTTTTACACTGCTTGGAATGCTAAGTTTTTGTGTTTGCTGTATTAGAGTAAACATTGCTAGAGCTACTGGGTTTGTTATGGAAACTTGAAAAGCAGAGGCATTAAGGTATTTTGTTTTTAAAAGCACACAGTCCTTTATAAGGAAAAATATAAATACTGTTTGGGGGCTTGTCACGAATGTATATTTAAAAATAACACCCCCCCAAACCAATGAATAAAAATGCTTTTTGGCATCCTAAATGGAGGCAGAGAATTGCTCCTCCAATAGAAAAGCAGGTGGGGTAACACATCCTGATTCTTGTAATTGAGGCTGTAAAGAAAGATGAGAGATATGTGCACTGTTTGTGTCACAGTAGTTGTGATCTGTGAAAATAACTTCAGAGCAGCCTTTCCTAATATTAAAATGTCTCTGTTGCTGTTCAACTAAAAATCAATACAGCTCACAATTTTAATAAGGAACATGAATCTGAAAACGTGTTTAGTATCAGGTTATATAAACACACCCTAATGAGATACTATAAAATCCATCACATTAAAGGCTGGTTCCTACAAGGTATATTAGCTAAAAATGTTCAATATATTAGGTCAGTGTACAACACTACACATAACAAAGCAGGTCTGTCAAGGCAAGATGCATGTTTTGCCCCTTAAAACTGTTATGTTTTGCACATTTTATAAGGTTCTTTGAATACATGAATAAGATAAGTTATTCCCATCTCTTTCTTAAGCAATCTCAGAAATGGCTGTGACCTGAAATTGGAAATCTTGTAAACACCCATCCGGAGAAAATGTGTGCAGTTCTGTCTTAAAGAGATGGTACATGTTTAATTATCCCAACTTCTTGGAGGAGAATACTATTAACATACACATTAGCATCGTCCCATTGGTTCCTCCTGCTGCTCCACCTTAGGGGCAGCAATAGGAGCTAATCTTATTGCTCCCATGCGCATAATAATGAAATTTTGTCTTGTCTCTAAGGCAGGGTTCTTTGGTCTAAAGTACAGCAGGAAACATTTCTTTTTTTATTTCTTTTTCTTTTTAAAGAAAATTCCTGACCAACTCATTTAAAAAAGATTTGAAAAATTAAAATTCTTCCTCGGTGAATACCAGAGGCAGCAGAACGCGGTGCTTTGACTGGCGAACCAAAATTAAGCAATTGTGCAAATAAATTGCTCTGTATTCACATATGGAATACAGTGCACTGGAGCTGGGGGTGTATTCAGCTCTTTGAAAAACTGGGAGCTGTGGATTTTATGTTATTTCATCCTGCAGTGTCCACATAGCCTGTTCTCAAAGACTAACATAAGAACAAACAAAAAGAGATGGGTTTAATATAAAATACCTTTGCCTTTTCCTCGCAGTGTTCTTCAGACTATAATGGGGAGAGGAATAAAAAAACACGGGCAAAAAAATACATGGGAATTCAAGGCTACTGAATTAAGGGAGGTTGTACCAACATTTCCCCCACTGTACATTATTTGTATTCAAGGTTTTTGAAATGACATTGTAATCTGATGATGCACCAGCCTATTATATTGTCTAGCAGGACAAATATCCTTGCGTTTTCTCTGTAGAACTAACACAATTTTTCCATGTCAGAGGTGCATAATATCCTGGCGGTCATAAGGAATGATGCTATTAATCCTCTTGGGCAATCTCCAGGTCTGATTATTAGGGAAATAAATTTGCATGCTGCATATGAGCTAGGTGAATCACCGAGAGCACAAATTATATTTCCTGACAGCAAGTTAGAGAATGGAGCCACATCACTTTTTTATCTTTTTCTTTTTTTTTCCTTTCCTTCTCTGAAAGCTATAGAATTTCAATTCATTACATGAGATTGGTTAGAATTCAAGTCTCTTTTTAAGTTGATATTAAGTTGAGTCTGTTATCTCTGTGAAGGCTGGTAGGTTCCCCTGAGTATCCACCTAATCACTACTTAAAAAAATCGAAACGTATAGTTAGTGTCATGATTTAGGTACCAGAGCCACTTTATTTATCAGTGCAGAGTGAGATAATTTCAATTTGAGGCTCTGTAGCCCTCATGAATTTAACCATTTTGAAAGCCTTCCCCCCCTCCCCTTTTCTCTCTCTGCCCCTTTCCCCCCCCATCTTAGTCTGCACATTGTAATAATGGTTGTTCTGGGCACCTGTTTTGCTGCTCTCCCTGCATTCCTCAGGCTGCTTTATCTGTCCTATCATACATGTTTTGTTGTATGTTTTGAAGATTTGGGGTGAAACGTTATTTCGATTTCACTTGGGAAATTTGGCTGTGTCCTCTGTGCCAGGAGCTCTGCCAGGCACTTCTGCTTTTC
Source organism: Pithys albifrons albifrons (assembly GCF_047495875.1). Taxonomy (NCBI): domain Eukaryota; kingdom Metazoa; phylum Chordata; class Aves; order Passeriformes; family Thamnophilidae; genus Pithys; species Pithys albifrons. The sequence continues at coordinate 116,092,294 of NC_092459.1, read as the reverse complement.
ATATCAATGATGAACGTATTTTTATTATTTTTACCGGTTGGCATCTGAGCAACCTTTTTGCATTATTAAATCTGAACAGGGAGAATGATAGCAAATGAGAGGAGAATAAATGGCTTTATGTCCTGATGTATTAATTAAGCAGACATTTATTATAATCACAGTTTTATAGATGTTGTAAAAAGCTATTTTTTCTTCCATGATATACATCCATGTATGGTAACTTTTGTGAGCTGTTTTGGAAATTTCCTGGTTTATAGATTTCTCTTTGAAATGCTCCTCGCTGGTGCTGCACTGCACATGCAGACAAGCACAAACAAGCCCTGGGGTGGTGAGTATGGGTGGATCCAGCTTGGAATTGAGCGAGGGGTGTCTCGACTGAAGGTGGTGGGCTATAAATCCGCACAGATCAGGTGCAGCATCGAGTCTGGGGGGCTCTGAAAGGTCTCCTTCCACTCACTGGAGCTGAGCCAAGCTCAATGGCACAGAGAACCTCTCCAGTGGCCAGAGCTGTGGGTGTGATTGAAACAACACGAGCCAGGTAATATGTCTGATAATGCCAAATCTGAAGTGTTCTTAATCATTTACTTATTCATGAACTGCAAGCAGCACTCCTGGAAGGAAGGGGATGTATCTCTGACTCACGATTTCATGTGTTGCCAGATATACAGCAGAGGAAGCACTTTTAATCATCTTACATGAAACCTATTTAGGATTTGTCTATTCTCTCATCCGTTGGGTTTCTTTATGCTTCCTGAGCATGGCTGGTGCCATTTCTTTCCAGAACAAAGGTCCTTTTGTTTGTTTTCTTTTTGTTTGTTTTATTAATTTTCTGCTCAGCATATGGGTTGTGCTTCTTCACAGACAGGAAGTATTTCCCACATTTAGGAAAAGGAAATAGCCTCTGGAGAAAATTCAAAGAAAGTCCACTGGGGAGTGACTTGCCTGCTCAGAGTGTTATTTCCTATTCCTGAATAGAAACATCAGAATTATTTTTGGCATCAAGCAGCAGTGCTGCTATAAACACTGGCCTCCAATTCCCATCTTGCACTGGACACTCACACTGGTAACAGAGGGTGTTTGTCGCTCTCCTGGAATGGGGATGGATGATAAAAGAAGGGAAATTTTAACAAAACTGCAAATTGCCTCCCTCCTGTTGTCTGTGACCCAGCCAAGGTGTCACTGATACTGCTGAGCCCCAGCAAGGAAAATGAGGGGCCTGTTTAACATGGTGTGTCTGGGATTTTGGAAGCTGTCAGCCTGGTATCCACCAGCACATCCATGACAATTCCCATGGCAGGGCAGCCTTGCCTCTGTCTGTGGGAAAATGATGGGTGTTTTAATGGGCTCTCCTTTTGGGGTGGGGCTGGAGCATGAGGTCTCTGTGTCTTTATAAATTTAATAAATAGGTAAGATCAGCTGGTGATAATGCAGAGAGAAGGGGAGTAGCAATGCCCAGTCTGGCTGCTTCTCCTCAGCAGTAAATCCCAAACAGAGTGAGGGTCATGACTGGGGGAAAGGGCAGGGTAAGGAGAGCCATGGACATACCAAAGGATGGCAGCAAGTAAAGCTTTTATTGCAAACTTTATCTGCTACTGTCCCTCATCATCACACTGTGAAAATACTCTCCTGAAAATAGCAGAAATTAGTTTTGAACTTGAATAGACAAAAAAAAAATGAAAATAGTAAAACCAGTGGCTTCTCTGGGAAGGAAAAAAAATAAATGGGTCTCCTCAGTTGTTCCTTTGGATTTCTCCTTGTCTATTAATGCCTGTGGTCTGTCTGTGTCTTAAACCTGCATCCAGCAGATCTCTGCAAGCACACAAGGGAAACCTGCTTGAATCAGCTGTGCCCATGTGGTCTGTGTTGTCACACAGTGCCTGTGCCAGCACATCAGGGTTTAGCAGGGCAGCTTCTGCTGCTGCCATTTCTAAACCACCACAAACTCAGAGTATTTTGCCAACTGGAGCTTTCACCTGCATTATGGAGAGCTCTTCCTGAAGGTTCGTGTGTTTAATGCAAATGTGTGTAAAGCAAAGTATGCACAGTGTTGATCCCAGTGGAGCTGTTCCAGCTCTCAGGAACATGAGCAACCTCCAAAACTTGGGGAACTCTACCTGGAAATGCTGCTTTGGCTGAGGAAAACAACTACACTCCCTGAACTCTTGTGTCATCCATTCAACTAATAATTGTCAGTCTGTAGCTGCTGGTATTTTGGGTTTAGTGGGATGAGAAATCAGAGGACGCTCTAAACCCCAGAAATAATGAGACACAGCTCCACTTCTGGCGTTCCTATTGAGAGTTTGAATAGATAAGGACTCGTGAGGTCTGGAAGGAGCCAGTTTTCCTGGCTACTTCCTCTGGGATGTGGACAGAGGGGACTGGCACACACAGCACTGCATCTGCCTGGCTTGGGGATGCATCCAAAGGAGAAGAGGGAAAGGGAGGGGGGAAGTGCTGAACCAACCCCAAGCAAGCCACAAAATCCCTGAGCCCGGAATGTGCCCCTGGGTTGGATGTGTCAGAGGGAAGAGGCTTCCTGCCTGTGTGTCACCACCTGCAGCCATGCCTGGCTGGGGGCTTGGCCTGGCGTCCTGGGCGGCCACTGTGTGCCATCGACTCCTGTTCAGTGACCTGTCACAGCAAAGAAGGAATTTCACATGGCCTGAAAATCTGACAGAACAGTTCACCTTTCGGGGAAATGTAATATTTTCTGATAAGGAGCTTATGTTAGTTTTCTTAGCAAATAGCCTGAAAGCATTTCTGTCTGTGGCATTTCTAGATGTGATAAGTTGAAGGAAACATCCTTGACCATGACTTAACAAAACAGGCCATTTGTTTCATGGGGTAGCTGTTTCCAGAAATGTAAATAAATGGCAACTTAAGGATGATATAAAATAAACGATCACAGAGACAGCCCAGAGCTGCATTGTTTGAGAAAACACACGGCACTATTTATGGAGCTGTAAACAGAGGAGTGTGTTTATTATTGCACTTGGAATTAAATCTGAAAGCCAGAAAGCTGAAGTTTTGGGAAAGATCAGTCCACATTTTAGAAGTTCTTAGGTGGGGTTACTGCTGGTGCTGCCTGTTTGTTTTGAAATGAATCAGCCTTTTTTGTGAGCAGCATCTCACAAGCCTAATTCTGCCATTTGTTTTGCTGCCTTCTTGTCATGAGCGAGGCTGAAGGGCAGATGGTGAGCCCAGCCAGGGCAGAAAGTGCCCAGTTTTTGTTTAAGTACAAGTCTCAAATATTTCAGGAGTGCAAGTGGAGAGCCAAGTGTGTCTGTGTGGAAGCAGGTCCTGGTCAGAGCCCTGTGGGCAAACCTCTGTGGCTTCCCCAGCTCAGGGCTGGTGTCTGCATGTCCTGAGCCAAACCCCTCTGGGGTGAATGGAATCCAAGCCTGGATTTGTGGCTGTGCTTATTCAGGGGTGCATTTAGATGCTTTTGTTCCAGGCAGTCCCTGGCTCTTTAAGAAAGATCCCCCAATTAAATAGCATTATTGGTAATCCTGCGCCACTTGGCTTGAAACAGCCATGCTCTTATTAACGATCTTGGTAATTATTAGAACTATATTTTTGCAAGCCTCACCTCTACCATATGTGCCCCTCTCAAGCAAACATGCTCGGCTCATCTAATACAGTGTTATAAACTGCCTTACACACCCTTTAAATTGAAAATGCCTTTCCCCCCACTGTTTTACTGGTATTCCTAAACTATTACACCGCATTTAAAAATGAATTGTGTGCAATGACATTAGAGAAGGGGGTTAGGCTTTCTGAGCTGCTACCAGTGACATATGACTGTAGTGACAGACAGTCAGCAGTATTCAAACTGAATTAATCTGAAAAAGCAGCAGACTTCAATGTGGAGTTTAGGAGAAGGCTGAGCAGCTACATATTTACAAAAGGGATGTCACTGAACCGTCTTTCTACCCAGGGATAGCCTATGGCTACTTAATACTTTTAAACCAGTAGTGGAAGGATTAAATACACCTGAAGTCAGGTCTTTGAGGCCATTTCCCTCTTGTGCTTTCTTTTCCTTACTTGAGTTGCACCTCAGCAGCGATTTTTTTGAAGCGCTGTGAGAAAGGGTGGGTATTCTGATACCTTTTATTAGAATTGCACAGAAGTAGGAGAATCCTCACAGAGATGCAGCTCCTTTTTCTGTTGCCTTTGAAAAGTTAAGACATGTGAGGTTACACAAGACACAGACACTGCAGTGCAGGAGGAGGGATATGGTAATAAAGGTGATAGTGATACCTTAATTTAACAAATATGCAGTTCTAATTATGTAAACATGTGAGAGCTCTAAAATCTTCTCATCATGTGTGTCACACAATTGAAATATTTTACAGCCTAATTCGAGATTATACAGTAATAATGCTATTTTATATTGGCTAGTTGACAAGCATAGGCCAGGGCTGTCTATCAAACAAAACTGTTGTGCCAGATTGTATCTTGGCGATAAGCACAAAAGAAGAGCCAGTCAAATTCTGTTTACATATTAATCATTGAATCAGATTTAGGTCTGTGCTACAGACATTTCCTTAACTGGTAGCTGCAAGGGGGGAAAAAACCTGTTTGCACTTGGGTGGGCCATGTTGTAAACAATGTGATTTCCACAGAAAACTGCTACGAGGCTGCAGGTCCCATTTTGCAAATGTACCTGAAAGATCAGGTTCCATTCAGAGGGATTTAGGCAGCAATAGCTTTTCTCTTTAATCGTTCTTAAACTTCTTTTCCCCATTTTTGCTCACAGAAGTTGGGATAGATGCTTTGAAAACTGGCAGTGTTCTGACACCTTAGCTGGTTGTAGAGCTTTGTTTGCTCTCTTGTGTTAACAAGATGATGTCATGTACTAAACAAAATGAGCATGGTAAGCAAAGTAGAAAACCTGGACAGGTTTGGTGGCTTAAGGTAGAGCACACTGTTTTCCCCACTCTGAAGTGTTCCCTACAGTTGATATTGATTTGCTCTAAGTCCTTCAGTGTCATATCCAAAATTTTTCTCCCCTTGCCACGGCGGCAAGCAGCCTGTTCCCCAAATCCATGCCTGGAATTCTGGCTCAGTGGAGGCAGCAGAGATGCCAACAGTGCGCCAGTGCAAAGGAATGTTGCTCTGGATGTGCCTGATGAAACTGGACTGTCAGTCCAGCCAGTCCCAAATCCAGCTTTTGGGAATGCTCGGTACCAAATGGCTCCAGGGAAGACAGAGGCATTTTTTTATTGCCCAAAGAGGATGTTTCTCTCCAACCTCCATCAGCCCATGGTTCATTTCTGTCACAAAGCATTAGAGGTTTCAGCCTTTCTGAGATATTTATCTTAATCCTGGCTGGGATGTCCTCATTATTCACATGAGCGTCTAAATTAAACCATTTTATATCATATTAAGTCCTTAGCCAGAAGGATATCTTGTGGCAATCAGTTCCATAGGTTAATTATGAACTGTGTAAAATAATATTTCCCTTATTGGTTTTTAAAGATGTTGTTTTTCAGTGTTGTTGCATTAGGAGGAGAGGAAAGGAGGAACAGGCAGAGATCTCTGTAACTTCTGTTAACTCTCTCATGTCCCCTATTTATTTGTCTTCAATAGACAAAGCAGCTCCCAATCTTCACAGTCTTTTCTTCTGCCACGAATCATTTTTGTTGCCCCTTCCTATTTCAGCTTTATAGGTTTTGTGGATGAGTATCTTGCTGCAGCATCTCAGATACACCATCCAGTTGCTCAGGGATGTGATGGTTTAGTATTAGTTCCCATCCTGTTCTTTATATAGTTAACAACAAATTTACTTTCTTTGACTGCTGCCTCCAATTCTTTCCCTTTATCATGAGTTGCCCAAAGTGGCACATGTTTTCTCCTCCCTCTCTTTTTCCCCAGTGGTTAGTTAATTTACAGCCAAGCCTTGTGCATGAGTTTTGAAAATTATTCATTCAAATATGCATTACCTTGCATTTATGAACAGTGAATTTCATCTGTCTTCATGCTGCGCATCTGTCTGGTTTTTCTAATCTTTTGTAATCACGAGTAACCTAAATATTTTTGCGCCCTGTGCGAATTTTGTCACCTTCCCCTCTCTTTTCCTAAACGCTAATGAATATATTAAACATCACCAGTCCTAATAGTGACTGCTGAAGCACTTCATGGTGAGCCTTTTAGCAAGCTAGCAATCAACAATTTATTTCTCCCCTTTTGTTTCCGTCTCTGGCTGTCTTTGTTTAACATACAGATTTATTTTCAAAGCCTTGCCATTTCCAAGTGTTCTGCTGAGAGCCCTCCCACGGGGTGTGGGAACAAATGCATGGCTGACCTCGGATGTCCAGTGGTGTCCAGCACTGATGCTCTGGCACAGCGTTCACAGGTCTGTTAAGGCTGCAAAGGTGTCAGCTGTGCTGCAGAGAAGGAGCCTTGATTAGGAAGCAGAGATGCAGGTACTGGCAGGTTTGACTCAGCCTTATTCATATCCCCTCCCCCCCAAAAAAAAAAAGGAGAGGAGACAGAGATTGATTTATGCAGCTCACTAAGAGGAGACTTTTTTCCCCTCCCCTTCCCCAATTTAAACCATAGCTTTCAAAACAGAACCGCTGCCCAGCCAGGGTAAGTGGATATACAGCAAGAGGCCCCTTGCAGTAAGACTGATGGTTTGCACTGAGGTTCCAGGAGCAAAAAAACCCCCATCCTGCTCCCAGAACTGTTATTTGAGTTTGCTTCCAGGCAGTCGGTCGCCACCTTTCACAAGAGACAGTTGACATGCCCGTGGTGTTGCCTGCAGCTAATTGCAAAGTGTTTGGTGCTGCCATGTGCCTCACACGGGATTATTGTTATCATCATCATCATCACCACCTCCGGCTCATACTTGAATGTTGCTGGGGCATGGGAAACAGTGGCCAGGCCCTGCTTTGTTCTCCTCACACGGTGTTAATGGCCTGGGCTTGGGTTTGTCGTTATACAGCACTTACCATAACTTTAATGGGATGCACTTTGTTCCAGTTATCGACATTAATTCTCTCACAGCTCTTTAGTCAGAGACATGTTCAGTTTGCAGATGGGATAGTGAGGCATGGAGGGATTTTGCTCACAGGAAAGGCTCATGGCAGGCAGAGCAGCAGGTTGAATCCCTCTCTCTCAAGTCCTAGGGAGGACCTGCTTTTTAGTGTGGGGCTGTTTGTCTCCCTCCTGGTCTATGAATGCCACATCAGCAGGAGCTCAGCAGCTTTGGAGATTAGTGGGTCTGGTGGGACCAGGCCGTGCCAGCCTTTGCTCCCCTGTTGCTCACACAAATCCCCCCCTCAGCCCCTCTCTGTGCTCAGTCCCCCCATGGGCTCTGTTTCCTGCCCTCGCTCCTTTGTGTGCTTGAGTGGTGGCTCGTACCTTAAAGCTGTTATTTTCAAGTTTTAATAACATTTTGCACCTCATTTCCTGTTTCTTAGCTGACAGCCGTTCCAAAAGTAATTTTTGGCAGGTACTAATTTGGGTGATGACCACTTGATCTACATTTTTGGTGGGTAATTACTGAGTCAGAAGTGAGTAAATTTGATACCCCCTGACAGTCAGTAAGGCAGGCACTTCTACTACCCACTCATTAGGGATTCACTGGTAGTGAAATGCCCTGAATTTTGTTAGTTCTCCCAGACACAAGAAAAATCTGTCTGTTAAGTACCAGAAGTTACTACTCATGTTTATTTTGTCACACTTATATAGTCCAAAATACATTGGCACTTTGAACAATGACTTTTTTTTAAGGCTTTGGTACAGTTAAACTCCAGGAGATCAAAATTCCTGTGGCTTCCCAAGCTGGAGACAGCTCTGGGTCCTGAGACAAATCTCTTCCCCAGACACGTTGTTTCCCAGTGATAAGTGAATCTCTGAAGATCTGGAGGGCTGATGTGGGGAAGTGCTGATAAGTTCCCAAACTGCCGAGTGCCTCCGAACTGTGGCACAGGCTCAGAGCTTTGCTCTGGCAGCTTTGCCTCACTCTGGTGACACAAAGCAGCAGCAAATCCGGCTGCGCTGGCCCAGCCAAATAGGGGTTGTGGTGCCTGGTGTTGCCAGCATAGCCAGAGCACACCAGTGAGTCCTGCCCTCCGAATCCCCTGTGTCCATGGAACAGGGCTGGCTACCTCCAGAGAAAAGGGGGCTATTCCCAGATTATCAGCACAGCTTGCTGCCTTGCATTGCTTTGGCACCAGGCTCTGCTTCCCGTAAGACCCTGTGCAAAAGCGAGCAAAAAGAAAACATAATGTGGGAAGAAATAGCCAGACTTCTTTTCAAATGTCAGAGAGATTCAGATTTATTTTGAGTTTTAGAAGAAATGTGGGAAAGGGATATTTGCCAGATTCTTGGCCTCCCCATCTGGCTTCTATGAACTACCTTTTTATTCCTTCTTTCTCCATAAGTTTTCCCAAGTTGTGGAGCTCGAGTCCCCACAGCAACTCCCCTAAGAACCAGCTTAAGTAGGTTGAGGATCTAAATAAAACCTGATTGTTGTTTTTGAACCAAGAAGCAGCTGGTACAGTGCCTGGTTTTTCCATTTGCTTCCAAAATATCTAAAGATATCCAAGTTATTTTGAATGTGACAACGTACCTGAAGCAATTTGTCTCCTGGAGCACTCAATAAAGCCTTCTCTGGCTTCATGACTGCATCTTATTCCTCAGTGAGCCCTTCTGTGCTTGTTGATCGTTGTTCACTTGGACTTTTTCCTGACTCCTTGTTCACACTCAGCTCTCCATCCTTCTTGGTTGTCCCTTGGCATGTGGAATCAGCGTCCCTCAGCTCTGCTCTGTAGGACCATTGCCTTGGTGACAGTATTGAGGTGGTTTTGTGGGTGTTTAGTATGTGGCTCTTCAGGCTTGTTTTGAGCAATATTGATTAAATATGCTTTGTCTCTTAACGTGGTTTAAATATGTAGGGTGTGTTGTGCAGTCCCGCCACAGAGAGGACAGAAAACCAGTCCCCAAGAATTCCATCAGAATTCATTAGGGTTTTGATGAATTGCAACTGCTAAGAAATTGTCTCCCAGGGCTTGGAAATGAGTCAGTACCGAACAGTACAGATGTCAAATCACCTAAAGAGAATAAACCTGAAAAATACTGTCTGGGGGAATTGTTGGTTCCAGGAGTCTGGAGAAATGGCTTCAAAAGGGAAAGAGAAAAGAAAACAAAATCCCTTCAAGAAGGCACTGGACATCCCAGCAATAAAGCTTTACTTTCTTGTTCTCCTAAAGTGCTTTCTGGGGGTTGGGTGTGCATGCAAAATTAGCAGGGAGAGTATCGATTTCAGTCTCTGAATTTGATTTCAAGGTTTGGATTGATTCAGTCTAAATACATTGAGTCTGAAAGAGATCCAACCATTTATTTCTAAGTGCCATTTAAAATAAATATTACTCTGTATTAATCTAGTGAATAGTATTGTAAGTGCCACAGTTTATGCTTATTACACTTATTGAACAGGCTCCAATATCTCATATGGAATAAATGGTGGAAATAGCAAAAAATTCTTCTGATTCTTCAAAACAGTATCAGTCACTTCCTGCACTGAACATCATGTCAATATTAGAGGAAAATCGAGCACAAATCTATATTCATTGGCAAGGTGATTATCTGATTGTGAAAACTATGTACCCTTTGTTTTCTGATGGGAACAAATATCTAAATATCATCCTGAGTGAAGCAGGGCAGAGACGTTGTTCAGAAAGCCCAGTCTAGAGACTGTTGGAGCAAGTGGTGCTTCGAGTGTAGCAGCAGTCTGGTCTATTTTTTGTTTGTTTGTTTGTTTTAGTTTGCTATTCTAAAGCTTTGAGGGTGTTTGGATGTGAGATTTTAGCTTTGACTTTGTTCCCCCCAAGGCAGGAGCCACTGCCTATTTGCATTTGGGATTTTGGTTTTGAACCCCAAAGTTAAGATTATATTTGAAACACTGATGTTGCCAATCACAGAAATAATTGCCAAATGTAAAGCTGATCCAGAATTAATTCTGGATACTGGCCACTGTAGAATGCCACAGGTTCTTATATCTGCTTCAGATCCATCAGGGAACTGCTCTTGATGGTACAGGCTTGTTTATATGGTCTTTTGTAGGAAAAAAAAAAGAGTCCCGAGAAATAAAAATGTGCAAAAGTAAGACCAAAGTGTGGAATAGCAACAGCAACATCTGGCTGTTCTTTGTGGACTGGAACATTTGTTTCCCTGTTGATACCTGGGAGAGGGGAGTTATCCTGGGTGCAGTGAGAATTGTCCTCCAGGAAAACCTCTGCTAAACTCATCCTTTCTGCAGTTTGGAAGTTGGTGTTTGCTCCTGGTTTAGATAAAGGAGACGACTACTCAAGTAATACGGAATTTCTGACACTGCCAGAATAAGAAAGTCCTGAACAACTGACTCCTGAAAGGTTGTCTGGCATGCAATAAACCTTTTCTGAGGTTCATTCAACTTGCATAGTCGTCTGTTTCATGCTATGAGGGTGCATATGGAGCCTGATCTCTTCTTGATGTGTCTGTACAAGGCAAAGGGAGAAGGAATCTTGGAAAGCAAGGAAATATCATGTATAGCTCTTTTGCCTTTACTGCATAACACTGTTTGTATTTGTTTACTAAACCAGGGAGATGAAAAGGTCTCTCAAACAGCACTTTTGTATAACCCAGTCTCTTAAGTCATACTGTCAAATTTTAAACTTTTTGTATTTAGCTCCTCTACATTTATCTTGACTGGAATAACTCTAGAACAGCTTCCACCATTCTACCCTAAAAACTATCCATTTCATGAGGTTATCTTTTCCCTCCTTCCCTTCTTTGTTCCCTTATACATTTATCCAGTATTTAGGGAAGCATTTAAACACTCACTTGATTCCAGAAAGTCAATGAGACTCAAACATGTGCTGAAGTGCCTGTTGAAATGGGGCCCTGATTTGCATGATAAATACCTGCCCCTACTCTGGAGCGGTGGAAGCCTCAGCACTGCCTGTACCTCTCACCGACTTTGTTCCTCCCACCCTGTACTGCTGCCTCAGGGCTGGAGGGGCAGTCAGGTCGTGGCAGGAACCTTCTCATCCCTCCTGGACAACATCCCTGCCCTGCCCTGCAGAGGTTCTTCCCTTCTGCCTGTCCCCCTTCACAGGAGGGCAGAAACTGCAGCAGCTTTTCCCACCTTTAAACAAGTTACAAGAAGATATTTTGAAGCTATCAGTAGGTTATGCAACCCATAAAAGTAGGAATGATTTACAAATATTTAACAAAGAAAAAACTAATTATGTCTCTCCTGTCTCAATGAGGGCAGGCTTCAAAATGCTGTAATCAATATGGGAATGTTAGCTGTAATGCAGTCTCTCAGCTTTTTAACCAACCAAAAAACTTGAGCAAGTCTATAAACAGAATTGACCCTCTCTCTGCTGAATCCTCCCTGTGCCAGCAATATTTTATTCTCATTATGTTCCATATTAGCAGTTGTCTGTCACGGGGGCTTGTGAAAACTCTTATTAAAGAACCATCTATTCTGCAACTGAGAGGACTTGTCTCCAAGAATGGCATCTAGAAAGGACCTACTGAAGGCAGGCAGAATTTTAGCCAAATCCCAGAGAACTAAGTCCTGTTTTAGACCCCGAGTGGTGTGAGTAGGTTCATGAGAACACTTCTTGTGCTGCTACAGCTGGTGACAAATCACACACAGTTAAGGTCAGGAATATGTTTGGTGTTTGCTTGTGATCCACCTTTGCACTATTGCTAAGTGGGATTATCTTGGCTATTTATTTACATCACTACATGTTTATTAATGTAATATATTCTCTATTTTGGGCAATCATCCCTAAGGGGGGGTGGATTTTCTCTGGAAGGGCCTGTCAGCAGGAGCTTGGTGGTGTTGGATGTTGTCGCTCCTGAGAGCACCGAGGATGGAAGTTTGAACCCGTTTTGCCCAACAGAAACTACTGAAATCCGACTACACCACAGAGTGCAGGAAATTGTTTTCTTATGAGGTGCATATGTTTTAAAAGAAGCAACATTGCCATGTATTTTACATGGGTTATTAAATAACTGTATAAATTTAATGATTCAGATGTTTTGCATTATAACCTGGCATCTCAGGAGGCATGGAAATAGCACAGTAGGAAAATGTCATTGCATACTTCATAGGCAGAGCTGTTAACAAATGGAAATCCTTTTATAACTCTAGAAGAGATCCATCTTTAGTCCCCTGCCTGTCTCAACCTTCCACTGGTCTTCTGATGTGAATAAACTGTGACTAACGTGCAATAGTAACGAGGCTGTTGGAACTGCCAGAAATCTTTACTTAGAGGAAAAAAAAAATCTCCTCTCTGCTTTGCAATTATTATCAGTGCATGGAAATGGCAAGAATCCTGTTTTGGCATTCACCTCAGGGAGCAGAGGGAGCAGATCACCATCATCTGATCTCTTGAAAAATGGATACTTTCTAACCTGGGAAGTTTAAGCACAGATCATCAATATTTCTGTACATAAAGTGCTGGGTGGGTATTGCTTCCCTTGATTTGTTGTTTGTTAGACTAGTTTTGGTTGGTTACAGCATTATACATTGTAGTAACTTTATTTATTGCCACTGTCACAACAAAGCAAAGCTGCTATTATGTTATAACAAACTAAAGCTACATTTCTAAACCATCACATCTACCCAAACTACAGTGCTGTAACACCTAATTTACAGTTTATTCCAATTGTGTGGACACTAGAAACATAAAATAATAAAAAAAAAGGATTTCATTGGCTCATCCCAGCAGAAGGCCTTTCTGGTGTGGCTGTTCATCATGCAGCAAGGCAAGCAAAATATACTGTCCACAGAGCTTTTGCATGGTAAGTGCACAAACACACAATGTACATGTTGCTGCAGTGCTGTCAGACCCCCACGAGCCCCTGGCCAGACCACTCCTCCCCCAGGGGGCTGCTGGGGCTTTTGTTGTGGTCCAGCAGATATACAGGGTGTAAAGTGCTGCAGATAAACGTGGCTCCGGGTGCCACAAAGAGAGGGACCGAGTGCTGGGCACCGAGATGGGAGCAGAAGGCAGAGCTCAACCAGCTGAGTTACTGCTGAACCTCATCACAGCAGCACTGCAGGGAGGTTGTGGCCAAGTTCTCGGTTTCTTGCTGTGAATCCCTGTGCAGCAGAGCAGAGCATGGGGCTTGGATTCAGCCTTCTGCTTGGAAACCCAGGAAGGCTTGGAATGGCATCAAAGGCTCATTAATGCTGGCCATGGGTAGAACCATTCTGAGTTGGAGCCTGAGGGTCAACAGCACAAACAGGACCTGTGGAAGGATGAACCCTTGGAAAAAACCTGTGGAAGGGTGAAGCAAGTGCTGGGAGGATATCTGGGAGGTGCTCTCAACTCTGGTCTCTTTTTCTAGCTATAGCTATTCTATTCCAAGGGGAAGTTGGTGGGAGTTGGAGGTGTTGAGTGGGTTGCTTTGCTGGATGTGAGTGGTGCATGTTGGTCCTGGGCGCAGCTGCTGCACCTTTTTCTGTGGTCTTTTTCCATGTTCCTGCAGCTCAGGCTGATCTCATGGCACTTGCATTCAGAGGCATTTGAAAGGGACTCGTGGACAGTCCTCCTTTGGTGTGGTAAAATGTTGGTCTGTGTCTGGAAGAGCTGGCAAGAGGAGCTTGACAAATAATTTGCAGTTAATAGCTTACTTCCCTCTTTACATTTTGGCAGATAGTTCTGCAGACTCATAAATTTGCTGTAAATAACTCCTAAGAGCAGGAAGCACTACAGCAGTTCTTGAAAAACTCAGAGTAGCAAAAGAATGTGACAAATTCAGTAGCTGAGCCATCAGGATACAGAGAGCAGGTATCAAGCTGTGCCATATGTACAGTCACGGTTGGCTTGGAAAGTCTCCTCTCGTAAAACCAAATTGTTCCACTAGGAAGTAAAGCCAGGAGCCTTGTGCCTACAAAATTAAATTGTTCTTTTTTTCCCAAACCAATTGCATTTTTTTTGTTTTGTTTAATGAAACACCAGGCAGAATCTCATTTTTCTCCTCCAGCTCTACCTGTCTTTTTGCTCTTATTTCACCCCTCCCCTGCCCTCCTTCCACCTCAGGGCAAATGGAAAATCTCATCTCCTTTTTAGACTATTTATCTTTTCCTCTCCAAAACAGTCTCCTCTAACCCTTGCTGTCTTCTGCCAATATGAAGTTGGACAGGTAAAGAGAAATGGCTGGGGGACCTGGAGGGAGGCCGAGGACTTGAGCTGCATCACAGGAACCAGGTTGTTCACTGGCTGACAGAGTTCAGTCCAGCTGAACCTCACTCTGGAAGAAATAGCTCCAACAGGCAAAAAGTGAGATCCATTATGCATTTAGATTGATGACTAAACTAAACAGTGTCTAAGGAGATGGTCTGCTTATTGTAAAGCAGCAGAAACTTAGATCATCCATACATAAAACTCCCTTCCTCCTTACAAATCTGAGCCCCTCTCTCGGAGCCTACAGTGCCTGAAGGTCGGTCATATTTTAACATTTTCTCCTTCAACATCCTTGTCCTGGGAATTGGAGCCTCCAGGTTTCTGGAAGGCAGTGTTGATAGTTAGGATTTGGTGGCTTTGCTTGGTCTTGATACACTGTTTGGGACACTCAGAAATGGTGAGGATCCCATTGCCTGCTCTGGTGATGCAGGACCTGTTTTGCCAATGGCAGAGTCTCAGGTCCAATCCTCTAAAGCTCCTGCTGTGCAGAGCCTGCCAGGTGTCCTTCAGAGGGACTGAGCAATCCCACCAGCTTCAAGGATAACAGGACAAGGCTGTTCCATGGTTTTCTCCACAATTATGGAGTGAAGTTTGGTTGAGCAGTGCAATACAGTCGTGGGCTCTGCTGTCTCATGTAATGTCATGAGAACCTTCTTCCAGGCATGCACTTCCCTTGGGAGGCTGTATGTGGAGTGATTTGGGTTTAGGTGTGTTCCTCTTATGTTGCTGCACAGCAACAAACAAATTAAGCAGCTTCAGTCCTGGGAATTTTGGGCACCAAGCATACAAGGCAGCTTTGAGAGACTCAGCCTTAGTCAGAGAAAACCTCAGTTCAGAACTAGGGATCTGTAAAAAGAAACCCTCCTGTTACTTCCTATTCTTAATATAAGGAAAAAGCAGTACCAGCTCAAAGGGTCCTGTGCCACTTGTCCTCAGGTGCTGGGCCTGAACCCTGCAGGGTGTTACCTGTGCACCTGGTGGTACAGCAGCCACAGGGCTCTGCCCAGGGGATGAAATCCACTCTCCCTGCAGGAGATCAGAGTGAGGGAATCCCTGGCTTTGATGTTTCCTTCTCTCAGGGGTCTGCAGACCCTCCACACTCATTCTGGTGTTAGACTGGGTGCATTGGAGAACATACTCAAGGGGGCAGCCCTTCACCACACAAATGTGACATTTGGGGACGGACCTCTGGCCGGCAGCAGGTCTGGGAGGGGGAAACTTGGAAGGGCAACGTGGAAGATTGTTTTGTCAGAGGAAGTTGCTTAACATGAAGAACGGAGAAGGAGAATCAAGGCCACTTAGAGAAAGAACAGTCTAGGCAAGTGAAAACCAAAGTGTGCAGATAGTTTGGCAGAAGCTGGGGTTGATCCTGTGGGGATATAGGCTGGTGTACACAGAGTGTCTTTTCCCAGTCTCCAACATATTTAATGGATCTGGTAACTGAAAGCGAGTCACGTGCAGGAGGAGAACCCAGTAAGAAATGCTTTCACTTTAAGTAGCCTACCACGAGGGAGCTGTGACATCCTGATCTGTGCAATTAACCACATTCCCTGCCTGTGGATGCGCTGTCATGCTGGAAAGGAGCAGCACGTCTGGCGCTCGGGCTTACCCTGCCCCTCACATGTGGTCAGTCAAATCAATTACCAGAACCTCCAAACATGCTGCAGTGAGGCTGCTCCAGCTCTGCGTGTTCTGTGGGATATCACTGTGTCTCATAGCAGGCATGGAGAAAAAGTAGAAATATTCATAATTGCTCAAAGCCACCGAGGGAAATTTGCATGTGTTACTGACAGAGTAAAGCATGGCCATCAATCTTTTTTAACTTACAAACTTAAAGCCACAACCCCCCAAATTATTGTGGGGTTTGAGCGATACAGTACTTGTGTTTCTGTGCTCCAAGGGAAGCCAACCGGGCAGTGCTGCAGTGGGGTCTGTGCAGCGCCCACAGGCCCTGGCAGGCAGGAGAACAGTGAGCTGCTGTCCATCTCTGCAGCCTGGCAGCTCCCTTTGTTACTGCCACGGCACTGCTGCTCTTGGGGGAGTGTTGGCTCGTTTGTGTTTCCACCAGCAAATCAAAGTAAAGCCATTTTGCTGCGCCCTGCTCGGGAAACTCTTTAGCGTCTCGTGTTTAATAATCAGCACAAGCACACGGAGATAAAATGCATGAGATGCTCGTGGTACGTCGCTGCCACTTAACAAGTGTCATGTATTTGTGAGTGTGCGTGTGTGAGGCAGAAAGGGAGCATATGTATTTCTTGATTCTGCCGTGGCTTTGCTGGTTTTGTGTCACCTCTTACAGAAAGTAATAACAAAGTGAACAAAACACACATTATGTTTGTCTGTATCCCAGAACAAACTGAAAAGAATTATTTATTTCTTTCCCTGGGCACGGGTGGTCACAACAAAATGACTAACAACACATAAGGAATACAGTGTCCCACAAAAAAGGATTAAAAATACCCCTCTAAACCAAATAATATGTTTCTCAGAAAAAAATACAAAATTAGGTGAAAAAATAAAAAAGATTATAGGCAGGAAATAGACATCAATTTCTGTGACTGCCACAATAGAGGCTGACGCCCAGGATGCCTTCTTTTGTTAGGAAGCATCAAATTGTTATGTAATTTAACAGCCTGATTGGCAAGGCAAATTTGAGCTAAAGTAAGGTGTGTGTAGGGTTTGTCAGATTCCAGGGATAATCATTTGAAGCTAATCCTTTTACTTCTCTCACAGTCATCTTCACAGAAGTCTTTCCCTTCATGTTTGCATTATCTCAAATTGTTGGGTGGCTACATGTGTATTTTTTTGCATGTATGTGATAAATTTAATTTATAATTAACCATCCGGATTAAGATAGCTAGGCAGGCAGAGGAATCTTCAGATGTTGTTAATTGTTTTCTGTCGGATGTGCTTCTTTTAAAGTTTTAATAATCACCAATTGAAGCTGAAGAGCTGTTTTTTTCATAGGATTGTTTTTTTCAAGACTCCGAGTCCAGGGAAATAGTCGAGGTTTTCAAATATTTTAATGGTGAAAAGCGCAGTCATCCCACCAGAACACTTTTCAGAGGGCTGTTTTAGATGATGTTTAGAATCTGCAGAGTGAGGTGTGTGTTTGCTGAGTGTTCATTTCAGATCTATAGGATAGGTTTGTTACCAGAGCTCGTCTCTGAGCACTGCACTCAGATATCAGCTGAGCTCTTTTTAAAATCTAGAGAACACTGAGCACTTGAAAATATGTCTGCGAGCTTATTTGAAAGTTTGGTCCCTGCAATGCAAGCAGCAATAATGTGGCACTTAATTAAAACCCCTGTGAGTATAAAGTGTTATGTATTTTGATCCTTAGGAAATTCTAGAAAATGTGCTTTTTATTCTGGGGGCAGCGTGGGACATCCACACATCAGGAGACCTCTTGGAACAAACTTGGCCACTTCCACAGTGAGTCACTGCTTGGCATGAGCAAAATCAGTACCAGCCATCCCAGCAATATTTCACCACAGTATTTAATATTATTTCATTTGCAAATGCAAAGCAGTTGTTTTAGCATGGAATTTCTGTTCCTAAGGGTCCAGTGAATGCTTTGGGGTTTTCTTTAACTCCTTAGATTGGAGTATCTGCTGTCCACCTAACTCCTTTCAAGAAGAGTTCTTGTACATTGTGCCTGGGTTGGAGTAAGTGTTGGAGACTGAGAGCACAGGGGTTTATCACATGTGGTAAGTTTTCCACTGGTGACAGAACACTTGGAAGAAATGGTGAGGGTCTCCATGCTTTTTTTGGTGTGAAACTGCTACTGTCATTAAAATGTTTTGCACAGGGAAGTAAAAACCAATTTATTTCTTAATTAGTGGCAGAGTCCATGCTTGTGTTTCACTTGGACACAACAGCCGTGTATCCAGTGCTGGGTGACTCATCCAGTTCTTCCATGGGGGAACTCCCTCCTCCCTGTGCTCAGGGTGGATGTGCCATCTGCATTGCAAGGGAAATCCATATCACGATTTCTGTGTGCTTTTTGCTCTGCACTGAGTCTTGGAAGGGAAAACACGTGTTATTAAGTAATATCAAGATTATTAATATTGTCTGTCTGAACCACATTAGCGTCTGCTCAGTGATCTCTAAATGCTGTTACTTTTCAACAGCGTGCTGTAGCAAATTAAAGGGAAACTTGAATTTATACTTCATAGGATCCCAATTCAGGAGGGGATTTCAGGCCTATTTCCATCATACCTTGCTGAAACGTGTTATCACCCCCGTTAGACAAATGCAGTTGGAATTGTTGCAGTTCTGTGCCACACATCAACACCTGCTTGTTTCCTTTCTTGTTAAAAACGGGATATGCACTGAAACCTTGTGGCATCTGAAAGGGTGGAAATAGGTATGAGAAGCCAATCCCAGATTTTATGGCAGAGCACTGGAACACCTTCCAAAGCATCCCTTCAGCCAGCAGCTCTGCAGGAGCCAGGCCCTGGCATGTGTTTTCAACTGAAGACTCTTAGCATGTTGAGGCTGCTTTCTGTGACCTAATGGTGATTTTAAATGGATAGATTTAACTAGAGAGGTTTTCTTGCACATGACCTTTAAAAGGGAAAAAGAACAATGTTAGCATTCTACCCAAACCCTGTAGTCTGTCACTTTGTGTACCATATCATTACTGGCAAAATTTAAAGGAAAACTGCCCCCATTTCGCCCAGCCCAGCAATAGGAAAGTTCACAGGCTAAGCAGCACTTGTCACCATTTTTTAAATTACAATTGGCATTCCTGAGGAAGCGGCCATTTTACTGAAATATGATCCATCTATTCTATCTCTGTGGCTGTTGTACCCATCTGGCTGGCTGGGAGCTGGTGTGGGTGACAATGCCTGCCACTCACCCCAGTGGGCAAGTGCTGCCTGAATTATAAAGCCATAGAATTGTCCAAAGACGATGTTCTTACTCTGTGGAGCACAGAACATGGGTGGAAGCACAGGGTTCCTTTCAGCAGGAGCTGAGCTGGCACAGGGTGGATTTGGGCTGTCTTAGGAGCAGTTTGGTGTGGGGGGCATTTCTCATGATGCTGCTTTCCTGTTTCTGAATGCCCCCTTGGTTTCAATCCAGTCATTCCCCAGCCTGTGTGGTTAAGAAAGCAGGTTTCATTTGAAAGAAATGGTATTTGTGTGAGTATGAATGTGGCCTGAAGCAGCAACTGGTGAGCACTCAGGTGCCCACTTTGTCTTGATGCCCTGCTAACGTGGAGCCAGAAACCTTTAAAGACAAAGTTTTTCCTTCTCATCTACTTTTTCACTTCTGTTGTAGTACCATGGAATCACAGAGTGGTTTGGGTTGGAAGGGACCTTAAAGCTCCACTTGCTCTGTGTCAGTGTCCACAGCTCTGTGTTGGCTCAAGGGCTCTCTTTTGGGAATTGGCTGAATCATGACAAGCAAAGTGATGTCCTGTCAAGCTGGTGTTGAGCTCCTTGATTGTCGGCTTTGACATCCCTTGTGACACTGGCACGGAGGAAGCTCAGCCTGCAGCACAGGGTGTGTGAGTTCATCACTTGTTCACTTTGTTTTGAACATCTACACAGATTATGTGTAATTACCCAGGACTTCATCTGCGCTGAGCTGCTCTAGCTCTGTTAAAGACAGTGAATATTGACTCATTCTTGGTGCTGAGGTTCTTGTCCTGATGTGATTCCTCTCATGGGCTGCACCTTCCCAAGGCTCAGTGGGCACCAGGTTCTGTCTTTGATTTGATTTTCCAAAGCTGTGCTGCTATGAGGCCTGAGAGATCCTGATTATAATTAGAAACAGTGAAAAGAGCATCAAACTAAGATTTCCAGGCAGCTTTCCATAAAAACTTTATATTGTTGAGCTGAGAAAAACTGGTATCATTTTTCTCTAAAGGAAATATTTTGCTCCTGGAAACATGAATTCTTTGGAATAATAGGTAAACTGTCCTTGTTGTTCATAAACATCTTATTTATGCATCTTCGCTGTTGTGATAAATTAACTGGGTTTGTTTTATATTTCCCTACAGTTTACTTTAAATAATCCTTCACAGTCTTTCACCACAAGACCACATAAGCTTCCTTTTTTAATACCCAGAATGCTGAAATAGCATTTTGAGCACAGACTGTAATGCATAACAAGTGTATAATTTCTTATTGGGAATGCTGTGCAAAAACTTGTTTTCCTATCAGCCAGTCTAAATTTTTTGCTTAATTCACTAGAACCCCAGTGTGTCTACAGGGGTAATTTATAATTAGAGCTGCAGCAAGCAGGATGCTGGAGAGGCTCAGGTTTATGGACAAGCCTGTTGGGCTCCGCTCCAGATCTGAGCCCCTGCACGCCTCCGTTTGGCCAACAGCCCTCAAGCTGGGCTTACAGTTTAAAGAGGAACTTTTGTGGAGTAATTTGGAAAAATAAAAGGAGCAAGCTCCCAAAGCTCTGGAGCCCTTTGCAGATGAGCCAGGAGAGGGGTGTGGATGCCTCTGTGTGTGTGTTTGGAATTACCCGTCTGCATTAGCCGGGGTTCTGCGCAGTTTGGTGCAGGAGGGGTGTCTTTTATTCTGCTAAGCATCGTGCACATTTATGGCACTATATAAATAATAGTAATACAGCAATAATCTAAGTCATTCCATCAAGGTCTCACACTCCAAAGATTACCCCCATGATTCTGATTTTTAAGAGCATCACATTGAAGAGGGGAGGAGGGAAAGGAGGAAATAAGCAGCCAGATCCTGCCTGTGTGGCTGATTCAGCAGTGGAGGGGGAGCGTGGCTTTGCATACTACCAAAACTTCTGCAGGCTCCCCCAAGTGCCTCCTGATGTTGCTTATTATTTTCTTGTATATGTGTCTACCACAAAACCACAGAAAAGGAAGAGTGGTGGGGAGGAGAGGGAGGAATTGAAGCAATGAGGCACGTGAATTATGTCTGTTTGTTACTGCAGAACAAACAGGAGGTTTTTGTGTTTGTGTTCCAAGGATCACAGTCTGCTGGAAGGGGTGGAAGCTTTGCAGGGTTTATGGCTCAGGCCGGTGTCACCAGGCAGTGCCACTCCCACGGTGCTTCCCACTGGTCACTCCCAAGGCAGAAGCTTCCACTGCTGTTGCTGTTTGTTTCAAACCAAGGCCCATCCTAAGGATATTTCCAGTCACCCTTTTATTTTTGCCTTCGCCTTCATTTTTCTCCTCACCCCTCCCCAAATCTCCAGCCCACAAATGTGTGCACAAGATTCCTACATTAACATCCATTCAACTTTGGCTCATTAGCTTTACAGGCTTTCACAAGCAGAAGATCCTTGCTGTTGGAATAACTGTTTCCCTAACTCACCTTCTCTTCCTCGTGTCCTTAATTTATCCAGGAGTTTCAAATACCCTTTATGTATTTTCCCAATAGGTATTGAATTGTCTCTATTCTGTATAGCATTTGTCTTCAAATCATTGAATTATTGGCAGTCTAATATAGGAACTAAATATGATTATGTAAATATCTTGCAGAATTTTGAATATAAGAATTGTTATCTTCTCTTTAATGTGTAGTTTATATTTGACTTGATACATAGATTAAAAGACTGTGCATGTGCTGAAGAGGAAAGTCTCTGAGCTTTCAGGATTCTTAATATGGTCCAATTTTGATTCAGGAGACTCAGACTGTATCCCCTCAGTGCTCTTTATTCACCATCAAAAGTAATTCTTCGATTTGCAAGTGGCAACAAAAAAAAAGTTAGATTCAAAATAATTGGGTGAGGTGCTTTTCAGGAGAATTAATGTAACAAGAGCTGCTAAACTTATTGCACTTAAAAACACAAATAAGAGCGTTGGACAGAAGTTGTCAGTAGGTGGTCTCTTAATATCTCACCAGTTTTGAAGTTATGAAAAGGAGCAAGACTTTTTGAAATCTAGAAAAGAAAGAAAGAAAAGCTAGAAACCGAGTGAAAGAGCAGAGTCGCAGCACCGGTGACCCGAGAAACCTCATTGCTCCACTTATACTGGCACAATGTCATGTTCTCAGCCACTCCATCACCAGCAAGGGGAAAAAAAAAGCTTTTCCTTTCCTTTTAGTCAAAGGCAGTGGGTAAGCAGAGCACGCGGTTCAGAGGGTCATTAAAAAGCATCAAAGGAGGCAGCCTCATGATGGTAATAAGACGGCTGCAAGGAAATAAAGTGGGCATTGATCTGCACTATCGAGTGTGACATTTTAACCGAAGCTAAAAGCCAAGAGCAGATCTAGCCCTCTTATTCATCTGCCTGCCTGTTTTAGTAAATTGTCTTTTTTTTCCTCCAACCACTGGCCTCAGAGGTCACTTCATATTAGCTGGCTTGTTAATACCGAGGCAATCAATACTTAATCAACAAGTAATGGGATTTTGCAGTCATCCTGTATGATCTTTCAATAAAGCCCCGAATCTATCTCAGCCCATTCAGAGCCTGACTAAAGGTGCACGATTGCTGCAGAGCAGGGATTTGATGGTCTGATGCTCTTAGGCTGATCTGCATCTGATTAAGACACCATGCAGCCACTGTCCTTCACCCTTTTGTTCCTTTATCCCCGTATAATGCAGCATGGCACAGAAATTCGTCATCTTAGCTTTTAGATGCAACAGCAAAGGAATTAATATTTCCTTGGAGCACGACGATCCAGCCTCTTGGTCATGATATGCAACCAAAAAAAAAACAGAAAAGGGGGAGGGAAATTACAGGAGAGACAGTGATGGGTTTCATGTATTGCCTTAGAAAACACAGTTATAACAAATGGGTCCAAACCAGCCTTTTTATCTCTGCCCTCTCTATCCTGCTCACCAAGAAAGATGTGCTAATGCAACACAGTGACTGGACGTGCCTGTGTGAGAACAGGTATTACAGATGATTCACTGGGTCAGGGAGAAGGAACAAAAGCCAGAATGACAGGCTTCTGGAAACATCCCTCTGTTCACAGACCTTCAGTCCATTGTTGGAAAGGCTTGAGGGTCGCCCTGTTCTAGGCTAATTGTTTTACCCACCCTGATGAAACTTCCCTTCCTCTGCACTGTTCCCAGAAACTCTGTTTGAGCAAATAGTGTCCAACAAAGAATCCTAAACAGATTCAGCCAAAAAAACTGCCCACAATTTCTGGTCTCCAAAATGAATAACAAATGCTGAGAGAAAGAAAGAATAACAGTGCACCTGAAAGTTAGGTCTCCGTGGCAAACTTCACTGGCTGCTTCCTGCTCCCTCAGACTTAGAAGAAACATTTGTTGAGGACAAGTTTGTCTTTAGAAAGCTGCTGTAAAGACCATATGAGGCAGTGGTTGTCATGATTATCATGAGAAATGGAACTTTTTTTTTTAAAATCACCTGTATGTGGCCCAGGTACCTGTAGCATCTCTGGGGTTAGAGATCTGTGCCACCCTGAGAGATTTTTATAGATAACAAAAAGTATCAGTGGGTCTGTACAAAGAAAGGCTTTGGTGTTCTCAGCTGACTTCAGAAAGTCCATAGAAAGAGAGAGATGTAGCACCCCCTTAAAATAGAGCTGGCCTGTTTAAAACAGTGCTTGGCCACATCTTTTACTTGGGGAACATGTAAGGGGGATTAAGAGTTGGTGAAAAAAAGAAAAGAAAAATATAATTATGTTAACAAGTGAATAAAACACAATATGGAAATATGAAATAAGGATGACTGCTGACAGAAAACCTGGAGATCAAACTAATGCAGCTCCAAGGGGGCACCTGCTCCTTCAGTGGCAGGAGTGACACGTGGCTGCTGATGGCCAGGGCTGTGCTGGGGAGGAGTGCACAGTTCCATGTTGTGTGTGGAGTATGGACCTGGTCTTTGTGCCTTTTTGTTCACTGCCATTACTGGCAGCAGGGTAATGCGCAGTGGGCACGTGTATGAAAACACGCTCTTCTGAGTCACTTGGTGTTGTATTTTTGTGGATATGAATTTCTGGAAACCGAGCCTGTGTTTCCCATTTTCTGCTCTCCTCGGGGGCTGGGGAATTCTCACAGCTTCAAGCACTGGCCTTTCTGTCAATTGAGTTGCCATTTTCTCCCATCCTCTTGAGTTTGTTTCACCTACACTCCCTGCCCACACAGTGTGTCTGGCAGTGCAGGGGAGGGGTGGGGCTGTGTCCTGCCTGTCCCACTGAACAGGGCACAGGAGGGAGCTGTCTCAGATGGGAGATGTCCCAGGTACCTTGAGGCAAGCTGCAAATGCCACCCCTGGAGCTCAGGAAGTACATGCTGGTTTGCATCCCAGGTGGCCATTGCAGAGAGGAGAGAAATACAGCAGCTTAGGCACAGCCTGCTCCCGCTGCACACACACTGAGAAGGTATTTTTAAATTACCTCTGGAGTGTTTTCGTTGGCACTGCTGGTGAAAGAGGCTCCTGGGTTCACATCCTTTCTTCTAATAGGGCTGGCAGAGGGGTCTCTTGTTTTGGTGTGGGTGCCCAGGGAATGGCTGACAGCTGTTTTCAGTGAGTTCCCCGGGAGTGCTGGGGCCTGTGTAGAGGCAGGAAGGGTGCAAGGAGCTCCAGTAGGTTCATCCCCAGGGATTGCTGTAATGGGTAAGTGGGTATGCTGCCCATGCAGAAGGGAACACTTCCCACCAAGGGTGTTTGCTGTGGCCACAGTGCTTGTTGGACAGAGCACTGTTGCTGTGGATCCATGCCAGGATTTGGTGTCCGTGCCTGATGGCTGAGCACTGAGAGTGCACCCTGAAAATGGGGAGACCATTTCTGTGGCTGCACAAAAGCCAGGATCAGCTTGGGCCAGTGAATGAACAGTCACTGAGTGGCGCTGGACAAAAATCGGGGTTGGCTCACACATCAGTCCAATCCTTAATCAGAGTGAATTGAACTCTAATCTACTTCTTGGCAGTGACCAAATAGGCAGCCTTGGATGTGGGGGATATTCCATTTCATGGATGTATGTTTGTGCTGAGGATGGGGGTGAGGGTTACAATTAGAGCTGGGAGAGCCCTGTAGGGTTCCATTCACCATGAGGTTTGCAAACTAGTCTGTCTTGCTTGATTTGCAGGGGCTGGAAACAATCCAAGCCTCGCAGATTGGTTTGAAGGGGTTTGTGTGATGTGGGGATAGGAGCTCCATCTGCACTTGCTCCCTGGCATTTTCCCTGAGCAAACCTCCCTGAGGAAAGGCAGGAAGATAGTGGGGGGTTGTGGTGAATAGATGCATAGAAAGGAGACAATGCTTTTGGTTTCACTCCTTGTCCTAACAAATGCAGGGTTTCATGAGATACACTTCCTTTCAAAAAAGGTGGCCTTCCATCTCCTTCTTGTTCTTCTGCACTAGGATTGTTTGCCTTCCACAGCTGTTTGGATAGATCTTGGGTCACATCCTCATTCTCACCTGCTTAAAGTGTCACTAGAGAGCCCCCAAGAAACTGCTGAGTCTCCGACTCTCTGATCCCTGTGGAAGAACTGTGGAGACAACTGGTGTGTTCCCTCTCTAGAAGCTTCTGCTTCATAGCATGTGTGTTAATTAGAGCTAATCATCACTTTGAAAGGGACACTGGGACACATCTCACCTTCTGCTGACAGAACAGGGAACTACTTTATAATAGCTTATGCAGCAGTGGGAGAGGTGGTCAAGGAAGAACAAACTGGATGATCAAATATAACAAATATCAGCTACCAGCAATGCATAGTGATTTGTAACATACACTGAGACATGAAATCCTGGCTGTGACACTTGTTTTAGCCTGCTTTATGTACAGCTCCTGAAATCACCCTTTATCTTGCATAGGACAATAAACCTGGTAGTTAAATGGTTATGATGAAGACAAGACTGTCTTTATTTGGCTAAACTTCAAACCTTCAAATCCCATGAGTGTGTGGTCAGTAATTACTGTGGGCCAGGTTTTCAGAGAGAGGCAGGCACATTTCTCTAAAAACTGGAGACTTTTTCTCTTCTGTAAAGCATCTGCTCAGGGTTTGAAGCAGCAGCTGAGCAGTCTTGAGTGCAGTGTCTTCATTGTCTCCCCCTCTAGAAGGTGGCAAGCAGGTGACCCCTGCACATGTCTCTGCTGCCAGAATCGATCGCAGCTGAAATGACCAAGCACATGGATGACACCTGACAGTGAGACCACCGTGCCAGAGAGCTGGGGGAGCTGGCAAGGTACACCTCAGGCCTGGGGAGAGATGGAAATGGAACAAGGAAGGAGGACAATTGAATTGCCCTGCCTCAACAGATGCCTGCTGAGGACAGGTCTGCTTCGCATTCCACATTGCTGTGGCCAAAGCATCACTGTCCTGCTGCAACCCTGATTTTGCCCCCACAGCCTCTGCAAGGGATTTAACCCCTGGGATGTGACTGTGGGAGGAAGATGAAGGCACTGCTGATATTGTGCAGTGGTGGGGCCTTACAGCAAAAAAAGGAGTAAAGTTGCTGTTTCTTAGAGTTGTCCTGGCTCACCAGTTCTGCATCAAGGGTGAGCTTTGGGCTGAACCCCTCCTTCCTGTTGGGCAGGCAGCTTAATTGGCCATAGCTGAGTGTCACAGGTTTAACTCTGAGGATTAGCAATTGCTCTGGACAGTGTTGCTGTTAGCAGGGGGTTTGAACTCTGAGTGGGAAAGATCAACAAAGTGTCTCGTGTGCATTTTGTAAGCGATGACAGACCACAGCGAGCTACCAGGAGGCTATATTAGGTAGAAATCTTACATGTCGCTTGGAATGGGATAAGGGGAAAAGTGGAGATAGCGAAGAATATGTGACTATTTTTGTCCATCAGCCAGATACCTATTGGTCAGTGTGTTACAGGGGTTGCCTGGAAAGGTCAGCAGCTCAGAGAGCTGTGCTGCACAACATGCCTGGGCTGAACCAAGTCGCTCATTCCTGCATAAGCCAGGCAATCTCACAACTCTCAGCCCTGAACTGCAATATGGGCAAGGACTGTCCTAGTCCTGTGTTTCAGACGTGTTGGTACTAGTCAGTTCTGACACCTTTTTCAGCTCCAGAAAACGGCCTTGTTTTCTGCAGCATCTCGTCTCTTTTCCACTGAGTTTGGAAGGGAGTGCTTTGGATTTGGCTCAAGCTGTGCCCTGCACATAAAGCTCCTGTTCTGCTCACAGGCTGACCCCTCTGCACCAGCACAGGACAATGGCAGTGCAACCTGCATTACTCAAATTCCAGCCTTCACAGAGCTGTCATCAGCATGCCTGGAAAATTAATGTCATTACGCTGTTGCTGGAGGCTTGGCATGGCTGCTCCCTGCCTGCCTGGGAGAGGAAGCCACGGTGGGGAGTGAATTCTGTGGCTTGCTGCTGCACAGGAGGGACAGGCACTGCCCAGACCTGGGGGGCTCTTTGCCTTCATGGGTTTTGCAAGTGGGAGTCCGCCCTCCCTGTTTAGCACTAGGAGCCTTTGTGTGCTGGCAGCACTGTCTGACCGTGGTTCCCTGCTCTGTGCTGACTGGGGACTGGTTTGGCCACTGTTACTCAATGTGGAGTTGTAACACTTTCCAATTTCAGCTGGCTTTTTCTTGAACAAGAGTGAGAGGCCAGCAGTTCTTCTCCCCTCTTGATTTAAATGCATTTCTTCCACTGTCCTCCCTTGCAACCTTTTTTTTTTTTTAATGGGCTTCTTGACATGAAACAAACTCATACTGTTAAAGCCAGTGAATGGAGTCATGAATGTATTTCTTGTCCTTGACAGCAGTGGTACTCAGCAAACTGATTAGCAGTTTAGCTATGCAAGGGGACAGAGTGTCCTCTCATCAGCCTTTTGAGTAACTTTGGGAGAATGGTTCTACTTGCAGGTAGGTGGAAAAGCTTCCAAGCTTCTCTTCTGAAGTGCTGAGAGAACAGTGTGTGGCTTTCACAGGCAGCCTCATCCTACAAATCAGCAGTAACAGAAATCTTGCCTGACACAGGGAGCTTTCAAGACAAGGACATGCAACCAGTAATGAACAAAACTTCCAAATGGCACAGTCTCCCAACTCCTGTGTGCTGGAGCAGCTCAGAGGTCTATACAAAATCCGTAAGACATTGATTAGAATCACCACACAATAACTTGTGTACACGACATTAACCAACAAACATCGTCTCTGAGTGTTATTTGTTTATTTGCATTACAAACATCCAGATCAATAAGACCAGATTTCTAACTCTTCATCTTCCTTTTGAATACCAATAGATAAAGTCCTGTTCCATATAAATAAATAACATGGGCTAACTGAAGAGAAGAGACTGAGATGCACTGAAAAACACACAAGAATGCAGCTCTTGCTCTGGTACCTTTGGCACATACACACAGACTGTGCTGTAAATGCTCCTTGCCCAGCAAGTTGTTCCTCTGAACACAGAGGTAACAAAACAGCTGGCATGGGGCACTGACCTCTGTTAAACAGCTGTTTACCTGACTGTTTCTCTCATAAGTACAAACAGCTCTCTCATTTATTTATTATTCTTTTTTTTTTAGTTGCTGGCCATCCAGGACTCACTGTAGGCAAAACAAAATCACTTCCAGAATAAACAGCACAGGGGCCCAGTGTCAGTGGGAAGGGCTCTGCAGGGGGAGTGGATGGGGTGCTGTTTTGAGCACATGGATTGTGTTCTCTGAAGGACCGAGGGATCTCCCAGCAGAATAGGAGAAGTGCCAGGAGTGGAGCTGGCCTGGCAGTGCTGCAGAGCTGTCCAGCACTGGAAGCTCGGGTGTCTCCAGGCATGCACATGGCAGCTCTTGTTATCTCACAGCAGTGACATCCTGTGCCTTTCACACTTCGTTGTTACTCTCAGACAAAACCCACTGCAATATTCAAGGTAAAACTGCTCATTTATGAGTGGGTCTGTGAAAAAATGACACTTTCTTTACACAGTGCTCTGTCTCATTGCTTTGATGACTTCAGGAAATAGTGTAAGATCTTTTGAGATCTACAAGTCCTTTCTTGGAGGCCTGTTTTACTTTAGATAACTTCTGCCTGGGCATCTCTTTGTCGTAATGTCTATAGAAATACTTCATGTTTGCACTGGAAGTTCTCTACTCAAAGGGAGTTTTTGCTCGATGACAAATCAGGAGCTACTGTTCTTGGTCTGGGATAGCTGAGAGATGTGGAAGAGGCTGAACAGTGTCTGTGTTTATGTTCCAGCAAAGAGGCCCATCTGGGCTGTTCTGCCTTGTGCCTTGCTCTTGAGAGGTCCCTTTGCAAAACAACAACTTTCTTTCACAATGACAATTACTTGTGCCCCACTCAGCCCTGCTTGGCAGTGGCTGCCTGGCTGCCAATATTTACCTTGCTTCATTACATTACTGTAAACTTTGGTTGGCTATCAGAGCCAGTTGATGACTCTGACAATTTGGAATCTGAAGGGCTCTTATGAAATTAAACACCGCCTTTGCGTGCCATCCCAGCCTCTGGATGGGCAGGTGAAAATAAATGTTCCAAAGGTTGTACTTTATATAGCCACAGACTTGACCTCTAAGTGCCTTAAAAGGGCTCACATACTTAAAGGTGCATTACCAAGCCTTACACTAATTCACTGTGATAGCTAAAGTGCTCTGTGTATACCACAGGAGACCAGAAGCCCTTGAGGATCCTTTAGAGCAGAGCATGTGGGCAGTTAACATTATTCAGCTTGAATTTTGTATTTGCAGCCAGTCATGAGTGAAAGTAGGGGTGGACTATTTGCATATTGTTTCTGTATAAAGCCAGAAAAATGCTTCCATATGTGTAAGTCGTGTAACTTCATCCTGTGTGTTTCTCACATGCCTGGAAAACCCTAAATAAGACAAGGCCCCTTTTTTACTTTCTTATTTTCTTTTCCTCTTTTCTCCACTGAGAATTTCTTGGGAGCATTCATCCCTCCCTCTCTTTAAGTTTGCTGGTCTAAGCAGGAATACTTGAGACTGATTTTAATTCTTAACTAGATGGACATGATTTATTAATTCACATTTGAAATAACAATTGCAGTCAGAAGGAATCAGCTGAAAGCCTTAATTACATTGGAAAATATGCTTCAGTGTAGCATGGCCCCATCCAGCTTTCAGAATGCATAATTATAATCATTTTTTAATTTTTATATTTGAAAAATTGTGATGGAGACCAGACTCTGCTGGCTACTCACATTGCTTCAAAGCAACGTCTAAATCAGAAGTGAGTCTTTAAATAGATCATTTTCTTACTTGCTTGTTAGTGCCCAACCACATATGTAGACTTATTGTGCAGGGTTTGGCCTCGGTGTTTGAGTATTATTTTTACATCTGAGCCAACTAGCAGTTTCTGTGCCCAATTCCAAGGAAAAAAAGATGTTAAACTGTGAATGTGCACTGGCATATGAGCTGAGATTAGGTAATTTGGGATCACTCCATGGAAATCACATATGGGCTTTGGAGACTGGGAATTCATTCCTGTTCAAACAGTGACCAAATAGGGAATGAGGAAAGCAAGATCAAGGTAATTAAAAAAAACCCAACAAAACAAAACAAACAACAAAAAAATAAAGCACTGAACCTCCTGAATAGGAAAAAAGGCACCACAGAATGAGAAAGAAAAAAACCAAGCCTTCCTCACCTTAATCGTGAAAAACTATGACAGTTGAGGGAGGTACTGGCTCACTTGACCCAAATGAGGTTACACATGAGCACTTCTAGCTTTGATTGCAATTCCTGTCACCATTCTGTCTCTGGAGACTTCTGAGTGCTGTCCTTCATTTTGTCTGTCTGTCTTCACTCCATATTTGCTGTTTTCTGACCATCTTTTCTCTTCCCCCGACCCTCTGCCCCCATTCTCTTATCTGGGTTAGCTATTCATTAAGTTCCCTGTAAACCTGATACTAATTAAGGAAAACTGCTATGAAGTCAGTCCATGTGAGACATCCTGGAGGAAAACATTCCCTGGGGGCTACACAGTGGACTACAGAGTCTGTTTCTCAATGTCACAACCTGGAAAAGGTATGGATTGACTTAGGGAGGAACAGGGTGACAGGCAACATGAAACGCCAGTGCCTCAATACCCTGCCCTCTGTGAAAGAGGCAGTGGAGCTGCAGAACTGGGAGCTGTGGGGCTCTTCATGGGCTCTGCCTGACCGTCTGGGAGTGGCCAGAGCCATCCCCATTGGAATCTCCTCAGTCTCAGCCCCTCAGACACTGCAGACAGTGAAGCAAAATGTAATAAATGGGATGCTGTAGAAGGTGCATGGAGAGGCTGAAGTGGAAGAGGAGCAGCTGAAGGCGCTCATAGTTCAGCTTGGGCATTGCTGGTTAGAGAGAAAAACCTCATCCAAAAGCTCATCTTAATTAGACTGGAGAAGGGAAGAGGAGGATTGTGACACTCATCTGTTGAAGGCCAGAGCAGCAGCTGTGGGCTGGTGGGTGCTGGACACCATAAAATCCACAGGGTTATTTTCTCATTCTGAACACAGGGCAAAGCAGTGCTCTCAGGTGTTGGAAAATACTGAAACTTTGCCCTGGCAAGATGATACTGGATGAGGTGTCCTAAAGAAAGCCGAACTTCCTAAAGACAAGTCTGCCCGTCCCAGAGGCAGAGGTGGCTCTGACTGTCAGTGGAGGAACAAAAATAACCTTTTTTGCACTGTATCTACCAGGCTCCAGATAAGGAACACAGTTGACTTACCAAGCTATTGGAAATAGATTCCCAAATGCTGAAAATATGTATTTCTTCCTCAGCAAAGGGCTCTTCCCAGGGTTTTCCTGGAACAAGTTAGTCTGAAATCATACACAGGAGTGCAGGAGTAATTGGTTAAAACAGGGGGAAGGAAATATCACTTTAACCACTCTGTGTCCTTGACTAATGTTAAAAGCTTTTACCTTTTTTCTCCAAACTTGATGAAACTTCTTACACCTGTATGTGTGCAGAAATGTACTTCTGAAGTAAAACATGGTAACTGCTCTTCAGAAGTCATTGTTAAAATACAGAGGAGGATCCTTCTTTTATCCTGAGTCCTTCCCTCAGATGTGCACAAGTCTTCAAATATTTTTACAGGGAATCAGTATGGTGGAAAGCTCTTTGTGGTTGAGACTTACATGATGAAATAATTCCACTTTTTCTTGTGCCTAAAAGGTGGAAATGACACTGTTTATCTACTCTCTTCCTTAGCAGCTTTTGCATTGACAGTACTGAACCCCAGCCTACATGACCTGCCTACGGGGGGTTTCATTAACTCTCCAGATCTTCCACAAAACTTGCCCCCTTTGCTCTCCTCCCTGGGCCCACTGAGGGCCACCACCAATGGCTGTTGAGCCCACACCATTTACAATTTGGCCTCCTTTTTGTGGGGGGCTTACTCAGACCTGAAGTGGGGTCTTGCCAGAGCAAGAGGAGATGCCTCAAAACTTCCCTGGCAGGCTCCTGACCATCCCAGGACTGGAAATGGCCCCTTTGTAAAAGAGGTTTGTGGGTGTTTGTAGGAAAAGGCAAAGAGAGCACTGACAGGGAAGCTGTACCTGGTGAATTCACCTCTTTGTCCCCAAGCCTGAGCAGCGATAAATAAGGAGAATGCAGAGCTGTACTTGGAAATCCAGGAGAAAAGGACAATCTTTCCTCCTCTTGGCTTGGCTTGTGACAGTGTTTGCTGCCTGCCAGTGCCAGGTGAGTTACAGTACCCTGGTCATGCTTACCCACCCAGAGCAGTGAGGGCAGGAATAGCCCCAGAACAGCCTGTTTTCTGGCACTCCGCCAGCCTGTTCTCCACCCCTCTGACACACCCTGCTACTCGTGCTTAAAAAGGACAAAGTTGTGTTCCAGCTGCTTGTCCATCCCTTCCCAGCAGGACCACTGGTTAAACGTGGGCATGCATGGGGGCGTGTTTCACAGGGGGGCAGGTACATACACACACACCTGCACACCCCCAGACAGCAGAGCAGCTCTCCTGTCCCTGCCCAGCCCATCAGCTGCTGCCTGAGCCGAGCAGGACGGAGCTCTGGGCAAACTGAGGGGGAAGGAAGGGAATCCAGACTGATCTCTGGCAGGGGCAGGCAGGTCACTTTGGAAATGGGAGATTTCCAGGAGCAGAGAAGGTTGTTGCTTTGGGATCTGATTTTATTCTGAATGTTTGAGTGCTTAATGAAGAGTAGCACCACAACAAGAGCAAAAATCATCTCCTTATCTTGACCCCCAGGACTGAGATTTCTGAGCATTAAGCACCTCTGCATTTATCTTCTTTTCTTCCATTTTAATGATAGGAAACTAAGAATGAGGGAGACCATAATTTGGCCTTTCAAAGACCTCTTTAAATAAGTAGGTATAGAAAGAGGGCAGCGTTCCAGGAAAAGGTCTTCTGAAAACATTTCTGCAAACATCATGAGGGAGCCAAATGCTTTCTGCTACGCTGGCCCTCCTGGGAAGGACATTTTCTGCAAACCTGACCTTAATTGGTGCTGAACACTGGAAAATTCTGGTCCTCTACCCAGCGTTTATGGCATTATGGGTCAGCTTGGTGTATCTGTAGCATTAGACAGCCCAGCCTCTGATTCAATCCTTGCCCTGGCTGTACATGCCCAGTTTGTTTTGTTTTATTTGTGATGAGGAAATTCAGGAGGAAAAAGAATACACTTTCCCCCCGGTCTTTCTCCTTTTATTTTTTTTCTGTCCTTCTCATCTTTCATCCTGGGATTTACAGTAGCACGGCCCATCCTGCCCCCTTCCAAAATGCACTGGAAAGGAGCCATCTGTGGGCTCCCTCTGTTGATACATTTCCAAAAGACCTTGCAAAGTGACGTTAATTGTTTTGACGCGTGCACCTCTTCGTTATCACACACCGCTGCCACCTCTCCTGCCTTCCTGCTTTTCCCTTCCTTCGACTCACAATCTCGCACTGCGCTCCAATATCTGTGTGCCTTCGGCTCTGAGGGGGTCAGTGAAAGCCTCCCTGCTGCCAGGGCCTGAAAGGCAGAGATGTCCCAAGTGAGAACCACGTTTCATACTTACCAGGGGATTCCTTGCGTACAGATGGGACATTCCACCGTATTGGAATGAGCTCCTCTCTGGACTCTTCCCCCTGGGTTGGCTGCACAAGATTTGGGCACATCCCCTGCACATCCTCCGTGCTGAGGTGCAGGGTGTTGGCTGCACTGCCCTTCAGTGCTGCAAACTTTTCTGCAGCAAAGCCATGGAAATCTGCTGGACTTCCCTGGCAATATTAAATCCCAAGCCAAAGCTTTATAAAAGCTACCTCGAACACTATTGAATTATTAGTATTCTTTCTCATAATACAGATGAGGTCTCATTTTATTGAAGGAAAGGGAGAGAAAGAGGGTTTTTTCCCAGCCCTCTTGGGAATTATTTTATTGAAAATATCAAAACCAGGAAGATTTCTCTGGTGCCAGGGGTCAGAATCTTTGACTAGTTTGTTGTAATGTGAACATATAAAAATTCACTCAGTGCTCATTCTCTGCCTTTTATTTAATGTACATTCCAGGTAGTTCCACTTTGATTCTTTACATTACTGTCCCTAGCACTGACATTTGCCTTGAGTGTTTTAAATTTCTTTCATGAATTCTGAAGAAGGAAAAACTTGAGGCAAATCACCATTGGCTTAATATGTATTGATGTACTATTACCACTAGAATGAATTTTTGTTGTTCCAACTGACGCTGAATAAACAATTCCTTTATATTCTTCTGGGAAGCTCTAACTTGCAATATTCTTTGCTGTAATATCTCCACTTAAAAATAGCATTTTCTTACTAGTTCCCTGTGAATCAGATCTGCATACCTTAATGAGTAAGTGTTTAATATTTTAATTTCTATTAATACAGAATAGCAAGTGCTGCTGGAAGTCAGTTGAAGTAAGAACTATGACAAGCAGCTGAGTTTCATTCCTCCCTGTGCATCATTGTCATCGTCACCGAGTACCATCAATATCAGGACCAGCCAACTCCTAATTTCAAAGGAACTGGGTTTTTCAATGATTGCTAAGGGCAGAGTTGTCACGCAGACCCTTTATTGTGACAATGATTCATGAGAAGAAAAGAAATCAGCTTGATTCTCTCATCACCAGTGACATTTTCTTTGGACTGGCAGTTAAAATACTTTTTTTTTTGCTTATAAATAGGTTGCTGGTGATCTCTAAAGTCAGGTAAAGGTGATAATACAGAACCCCTGTGGATATTTATGTTAGTCATCTTTTAGCTTAAACCTGAACTGTAAAGTGAGATCTCCAAACACAGCCTGGTTACCTCAACTTTTTTCCCCTATTTTATAAAAAGGGGCAAGTTCATCAGAGCTGTGTGTTTAAATCCTGTGAAGGTTTGTGTCCAGCTCTGAATTAGGCAGTGTCTCTGATGGCAGGTGATAATCCTGGTTTGGAACAACTTTGCTCTCTGAAAGCTGGCTCTTCTGCAAGCTGGCATTGCTTGTTTTAGGCTGTGTTGGCCAGTGTTAAAATACCTTTAAATTCCCCCAAAATGACAGCTAAGGAAAGTATTGTGTTGGGGTTTTGAGGCAGATCTTAACAGAAGGACAGCTTTTGTCTGAGATCATACACAGCATCAGGCACAAGTGCTTCCTGGGGGTTGTGGAGGCTCCATCCCTGCAGCTGGGAATGCAGGAATATTGCTGATGCAAAGGGGAATGGCTGCACCGTGCACCTCCATGATCTAAGATGAGAAAAACATGCCATCGGGATGTCTTTGATTGCTTTAACCTTTCTGTCCTCCGCACTGAGGCAGCCCCTGGAGCCGCTCTCTTGCTTCCAGCCAGGATTCCAGCCTCTTTCCAATATTCCATTTTAAGTAAGCAGGTGGTTGAAGTCTTCCTGAGTCCAGGGACGTCTTGCCTCTGTCAGGGTTTAAACCACAACAAACCAAAGGGAAAAAACCCGACAGAAACCCAGAGTGAGCTCAGGGCAGCGCTGGCGTCTCTGCTCCCGACTCCACAATCCGTGTTGTGCGGATAAATTCATTTCCGCGTGTTTAATCTGACACCTTGTGCAAGCAACACACTCGCTCAAAACACCAGCACCGAGTAAACACTACCAGCCTCTCGTAGATCTTTGACTGGGTAGCTAATTCACAAATGATTGACTACCCAAGTAGTGGGAGCATATGGAGGCTCTGTGAGCGACTGTCAACACGAGGGAAGTAGTCGGGGAAGCCAATTGTTAAGAGCTGAAAACAATAGCGAACAAGAAAGTCCTTGAAGGAATGTGGCACTGGGTCTGCTCAAAGCCTGGATTTATGAAAACGCGTGGCCAAAACAAAAGAAGATGGCAGCATCATTTCCTGTATGTGCTCCTCGTTGTTGGTTATTATTATTCCAATTTTTGACACTTGAATGAAATGTGGTATAATTGGGCTTCATAGCTGCTGCTTCAGGCGACATCAATTGCCTTTTTTAAAAATGATGATGGCGTTGAGGGAGACTCTTTTTTCCCTTTTATGTTTTGAAGCTGCCGCACTCTCGGTGCCACTCGCACAATGCACGAAAGGGCCATTGTACTCCTGGGAGGGTCTGCGGGGCTGGGGACTGATCCCAGCAAGAAATACGAGATGGAGCAGCAAAGTAAACACACTGTAGGATGTTATGCTAAAGCTAATCCCAAGATATCCCTTCTTTTTCCTCTCTGGGTTCTACTTACCAACAGCTCGAGCCTTTCGCTTCCTTCCCTGAGTGTGTAACATTACAGGTGTCTGCAAGAAAACTCCATTCCCTGCCTTCCTTTGCTTTGATTCACTAATCAATTCTGTCAAGTTTGAAGGACCTTAAGCTGTCATGAAAGGAAAATCATTCCCTAAACTGTGTTTATTTCTGCTACAAAAAAACCCACCTCTGAATCTTTTGTTTGTATTGATAGGTATAGTGCTGGATTTGGTTGGCTTATTTTGACTCGGGGAGGAAATCAGATGAGAAGCATTATGTTTTTCAAAGTTGTGTTCAGCAGGGAAAGGGAAGATGTGTATTCATTATTCTGCTTTTGCATTGAGAAGCAATTCTTTAGGAGGTAGAACAAATCTTTAAAAAATAATACTGGAAATGCTCTAATGACTCAGAAGACTGAATGGACCCTTTGTGGTTGAATCCTTTGTGGGGGATACATCCTGCTGGGTGTGCTTTAAATACTGTGCCCCTCATTTCTGAGACACCCCAGTGCAGAGCAGCATTTCATCTCAGTGTTCCCAAGGGAACTTTGTCCCCCCAAGCCTGCTGGGGTGTCCTGCCCTTACAGCCTGGATGTGTCCAGCACAAAGGTTTGGGTGGGGATATCCAGCTGGAAGAAGAGGATTTTTTGCCGCAGTAGGTGAAGTTTTTCCATTGCCTGCATGAAATGGAACTGGTGCTGGAGGAAAGAAGGCAAATAAGTTGAGCCACGTCCATTTAGCTTTAAAACCAAAATATTTGCGTGTATTGAAGGCAGTTTTTCCCTTCAGACAGACCCAAGTGAAGGGTCTGGATCCAAACACCCCCAAATGAAGGACCATCTGTACTGTAGCTCTGTTGTAGCTGCTTCCCAGAAAACCTGCCAAGGGATGGGCAGGATGTAGCCCGTGTGCCAGGTGCTGCCAGCAGCAGTTGGATGCTGCCTTCAGATGGCAGGAGGGTCCTTCTAAAATTAACACACACACAGAGGCTTGGGCACATCCCCAGGTGAGCAAAACTGCTCCCCTTGGTGCTCTCAGGCAGCAAACTTTCCCTTTTTTCTAAGGCCTAATTTGTGTATAAAGCAAAGAAAATGCCACTCAGAAAAAGAAGGGGCATAAACACAACCATAGTAACAGAAATGTCAGTTTATAATGTACAGCTTGTAAACAAGATGTGTGTAAAATCCTGTGTATGCTGTATCTTGGGCAGCAATCCTGTTCATACAATCACAGAACAGTTTGGGTTGCAAGGGGACCTTGAAGATCATCTCCCTTCTGTAGACAAGAATGCCTTCCACTAGACCAGATTTCTCAGAGCCCTGTCCAACCCAGCCTTGAGCACTTCCAGGGATGGGGTAGCCACAAATTCCCTGGGCAAACATGTTCCAGTGCCTCACTACCCCCAGAGTAAAGAATCTTTTCCTAATATCTAATCTAAACTACTGTCTTTCAATTTAAACCCATTCCCCCTCATCCCATCACTACAGACCATTGTAAATAGTCTCTCTCCATCTTTCCTGTGCGCTCCCTTCAGGTACTGGGAGGCTGCACTTGGGTCACCCCAAAGCCTTCTCTTCTCCAGGCTGAGCAATCCCAGCTTCCTCAGCCTTTCCTCACGGCAGAGCTGCTCCATCCTCTGATCATATTGGTATCTCTCCTCTGGACTCACTCCAGCAAGTCCATGTCCTTGCTGTGCTGGGACCCCAGAGCTGGGTGCAGCACTGCAGGTGGGGCCTCACTCCTCTTCCCTTCTCCTGCCCTCTGGCAGCAGTGTTTGGGGCTTATTGTCCCTTTAATGTTTCTCTCTGCTCCTCCAGACACCCCACCAGGAACCACTGATGTTGCCTGGGGATGTGTCCCTGCCCTTCCTGGGTCATCCTGGTGCCAGGGGGAGCAGTGCTGGTGGAGGCTTGTTCTCCCCTTCTCCCAGTATCTCCGACTTCTCGTTTTCACCAAAATGCCAGACTTTGATTACTTTAAGGCTCTGCCAGCTGATAAAACCCATTTCTTCTTCCTCTTCCTGCCAGTGAGATTCCAAGTGGAGGATTCCTGGTGACAGCCAGTACCACTGCCGGGATCTGGGAGCTGCCTGCGGGTGAGGAGCTGGAGCAGAGCAAGCAGAGTCAGGAGTGCTCATATTGGCAGGTAACTCTTGGAACTTCCTTGCCTAAAGACAGGAATTTCAGAGCAGTTCTTGGGTGTAGGCATTTAAATACTAATGATTTAGAATCTCGAAACAATTTTAAAATATTCTTTTTAATGAAATCTTTGCCGTTAACCTTTAACTGCTTCCAGTTCACAGAGTGCTTTACAAGAAAGGGCAGGAAATCAATAGCTCTAAAAAGCAAAAGCAGCATCCCTGGTGCATCAGCATGTGCATATCATAGTGCTGTGCCAGTGCCAGGCATTGCCCAGGGCACGCCGGGGTGACACAGAAGAGCTGTCCCTCCGCCCGGCTTACTTTGGCATCATAATCTGGCTCATGAGGAAGAGGGAGGATGAAGGTTTCATCACCAAGCCATTACCAGGGGAACCTGGGGAAGTGATGTTTGTCCACACGGGAATCCCCAAATGCGTTTATTTCTGAGAGCTCGTTAGTGTATGACAGGCAAGAGTTTGACCTGGTTTTGGTGTTGTACTGGTCCTGGAAATTCTTGTTACTTTTGTGGCTCTACTACAAGTACTATAAAACAGGAAAAGGCTTAAAATTATCCTCAAACTCAATTTGTATCTCTATGCAAACAAACAAAACCCACACACCCCTATAAACGCCTTGTTTAGAGAGCTTTCCCGCTTTCCTTTGTTCAGCTTCTCCATGCCTTTGTCTTAGAAGGCTGGACACGAGGTCACTCACAAACCATTTCATGTGGTTACAGCAAGTCAGCTCAGGTCTTCTCCCCCTCCCCTCAATTCATCTGAAAGCTCTGGTGTGCAGTAATGGGGCTGCAAACACAGCCCTCCCTCACGGTGCAGAACAGAAATGCTGCTGTTCCACTGGGCTGGAGAAAGGGTGTCCCAGATGAGCGTCTGTGCAACTCAAAATGAGCTGTTTGGCTGTCACATACGACTTCAGCAGTAGCTTAGTGTGAGTTTGAACCCTTTTAAGCAGAAGCTGGGAAGGGGTTAGAAATACTTCTGTCATCAATAATTACAGGAACTTCTGCTCAGCCTTTGCCGCTCCTTGGGGCCTGGGCCACACTCCTTGTGGAGCACAGGGAAGGGCAGTTCAGGGAGGATATTATTCACAGGTGTCAGAAACCCCAGGCATGTGTCACTTGCCGATAGCAATTATTGTGGTGGCAGGACTCTGCCCAAATGTTGCCATGGATATGGACTGTGATCTCCTGTGAGTTGTTTGCCCAGTTTCTGGAGCTGACTCCTCTGTGTCTTAAACAATTATTGAAATCTATATGCTCACTTTCCCTGTCTGTAAAAATGGGCTGACTCCCCTCACTAGTGTATTTGGAGAACAAATTAATAATGTCAGGCACTCAAGAGGAAAAGTTTTTCAATGTACATTTGCTCTGCAAAACTGCTCAATATTGTTATTATTTATTATTCTATGGACTCATCACTCTCAGCTGCCTTCTGCCAGAAGCTGCTTTGAAAGATGGATAAGTTGCACAAAAATTATTTTCCTTCAGTTTTCTTTGTGAGGAGGTTTCAAATGCGGCGTGGGGAGGGGTGTTTTGTGAGGGAGGGCAAAGGAAGACAAGCTGCTGTGATTAAATGAGTTTGAAAAGGTGGAACCAAGGAAAAATAACTTTGCACCTAAAACTCAGATCGCTGTATTACCAATTTTTTACTCAGATAACAGGCACCAATACGTAAGAGTATAAACAATCCTTTTAGTACCTGCAGATACGTTTATAGCTCTTTAGTGGTTTTCTCTCTGTGCTGTCTCTCCCTCCTCACTGGTACAGAAAAGGCACGGAGAGATGTGAATAGCTCTAATTAGTGTTTGTGAATTCTGTGTTTGATGTGGCTGATAGATACAAGCATTGCTCCTGTCTCGCTCTCTACTTCCAGTGACTTCCCATCTGGTGCAACTCATCCTTTACGCTCCCTCAGGTTGATGTGAAAACTCCTGTGAAAGCAGAGTCATTGATTTTTGTAGGTTTAGTGCCAGAGCAATTTTAGGTGGCACAAGGCTGATTTCCTTGACTTTCGCTTTCCCGCTCTTGATACTTGTGTGTCAAACTCAACACCTTTCCCAACACTATCCTCCTCCTCATAATAACAAAGTACTCAGCACCTCCTCCTCCTCCTCACTGGCGCTGTCAGCAGGAGCAGTGGAAGGGTGCTACAGGCGACTGTGTTTGTTGTGACAGTGCCAACTTTCAAAAGAATCTGCTGAGTTAGTGGGAGGTCTCTGTGTGTTTCAGTTTCTAAACATAATTGTTTGATTCGGGGATATTTCACCACTGCGGCATCTCTTGGGGAAGTTACAGCCTGGACTTGAGTTCCTGCTGGAGCGACATTGTGGTGAAGGGTGTGATCTGCTGCTGCTCTCTCTCCTCGCACAAACAGCTAATGACATGGAGGGACTTTTCCAGGTCTTCCAATTAGTCAGTGATAATGGGATAAGTTGTGGGCAGATTATTGTCCTGTGTTACTGTAAAAACTCTGCTGAAGGCCCCATGTTGATGTCAAGCATGTGACCATTCTTCACAGTAAATGTGTCTGTAGTGTCCATGGCCAAGCCGGGAGGATCAGGATCAGAGCCTGGAGCAGTGTGGGTTGCCAGGAATGGTGGTCACAAGCACACCCGAAGCGATTCTGCCTCAGTTAAGGGGTATCACTGCAGACAGAGTCTCACATACTGTCTTTCAAGTGTCAGTGACAGGAGGTGCCATGATTTATGACGTGGCACAGGAATCCCTGATTAATTGTCTGGCACTGCTGATGTGCAGAAGATGACGTGCAAAGTGTTTTCCCCAAGCATTTTATAAAATGCAGTAGGCAGGGACCGGACTCTGAGGCTGCAGTTGCGGCGCTGGGGCCGCTGCTCTCAGCAAGTGTGTTAAATCACTGCTTTGGTCTCTCATCCCTCTCTCTCATCCCACTGCCGGGGCTTATCCCCGTCCTCCGACTGCACAGGGAGATCAGAGGCCAAGTCCTACTCCTGGAAATGGTGTCGGCTCCGTGCACAGAGCAAATGCCTTCAGCAAAATCTCCGTGGCACGGGGACCGTTTACACAGAGCCAGCGAGGCTATTTAGGAAGGTGCCAACCTGAAAGCTCCTTATTTCTGAGCTCTTGCAGCACTCGGACCCTGCAAGATACCAACTGTAAGTGGATAAATGGCTTTTGCATGTGTAAGTCCAGTGGCCCCTTCCCACC
This sequence comes from Pithys albifrons albifrons, assembly GCF_047495875.1. NCBI lineage: Eukaryota > Metazoa > Chordata > Aves > Passeriformes > Thamnophilidae > Pithys > Pithys albifrons. Next base: position 116,050,245 of record NC_092459.1, on the reverse strand, counting down.
GGTTATAAAAAAAAATGGAGACTGTGCCCGAAGTCTTTTGAAATAAAATCCTGCATTTTAATTTCCTGCACTTCTCTACACACTATTGTTTCTTTTTATTTTGTAGCATGCCTGCTCAATTCATGAGACATTTTTGTGTCCTTTCCAAAATGTGGGATAGGCAGTGAACTCAGCTTTAGAGCTATAAGCCTTTTTCTTCCCCACCTAAAAACAATCCCACTTGCTCCCTCTTTATATATTACCACCCTGCCTACAGCTGAGATAGGGATGTAGGGAGACAGAGAGCGTATCTGTGAGTGTGCTGCTCATGCTTATATTCCAAATGAACATGACATTATCTTTGAACTTAAAACCGCTTCTTTGAATAACTACATTTTTTACACGGCACAACAGTGCGCCTGAGCTTATAACAAAAATACATCTGCAGAGGGGACTGGCTGCTCCTGGTTATCAGTCTGTGCGCACAGGCATGAACCCTGCAGTGCTCCTTCCCAAAAATAAACCGGAGGCGTTTGCTCCCCGGGGAATTGCGGGCAGCCCTGTGTGCCAGGGGACTGGGGAGGGGCAGGACTTCCAAAGGGAAAGGTGCAGCTCCAAACTCGGTATTCCCGGGGCACAGCTCCGCGCCTGAGTGGTGCAAAGGGCGTGCTCCTTCCTCCTGGAAGTTTGATGGCAATCGAGTCAGTTCTGATTGTGAGCCAGGACTGCCATCCCCACTCCTCTGTGTCTGACAGTCTGTGGTCTGATCATCTGTGTGAGCTCCTTGGAGACACCATCCACGTTGAGCCAGAGGACATATATCTTCTGCTCTCTCCTTTTGTGCACTGAAAGGATGTTATTTTGAAAGTCACACTATACAACAGCCATTGCACAGGGTGACTCTCAGCTCCTCTGCAAACAGAAGAGAGCTTTGCACGCAATTTAATATAAAACAAGGTTATGTCTTTAATTAAATTATTTAATCCCTTTTTCTGAGAAAGTCTTTTTTTTATGAGTTTAGAAACAAGGAGGCAGAAATTCTGTGGGTTTGGTTTTTCAGTCTTGAATTTCTTCAGTCTCCTTGTGCTGCTCATTTTTGTGCTCTGTGTTTATACTTCTCTTCTGGGGAAAGGGAATGGCACTTACTTGTCTCTGTAAGGTTTTAGGTATGAGATGTAGACCTGTTTATAAAACATTCTGTGCACTACCAGCCATAAGAATGAAGTGTAAGCCCCAAATATCTCTGTCTTATTAATTTTGGCATTAGCAAGACTTCTAATTTTTACAGCTGGTGATGGCTTCTCCTTTTTAATATCAGTCCTTCCCATTTCACAAGGTGAGCTGCGTTTCTGCTCTCTGAAGGAAAAGTCATGGAACTCCCAAACCAGACCTGAATGGCAAAAAAAGGGGATATAGAAATTAGGAAGAATGGCCAAATAAGCCAGGCATATGCAGTGCATTTTCCTGTCAGCCAAGAGTCACACCGTGGTCCTCCTTTCCAGATGAGCTGACTGAGGCAGAAAGACGAAAAGTAACTCTGATCCCATAAAAAGCTGGATCTTGAACAGGAATCCAATTAGCTCCTTTGTTTTAACATTAAACTGCCTCGCCTTGACCTCAGCCCCAGGTAGTGTTGCCGTCCATGGCTATTGTCAGGCAGTTGTATGAATGTGTTACCAAATTAAATAATGTGGCATTGTGCTGGATGAGGAGCACTTACACACTAAATTATCACAGCTCTCCCTGACCTTGGCAGCATCATAGGGTTCATATTTTCAGAAAGATGAATTGTTCTCAGAACAATTTCTTCAATGTTTTAAACACACACACTTTTCTTTCACCTTACGGACGCACAGCCTTTACCTCCTTGTACTGTTCTGATTTTAAAAACACCAGTCCCAATGCAATGCCAACTGAAGTCAATAAAAGGGCTCTTACTGACTTCTGCTTTGGTACTTTATACTCAAATTAAACTGTAGGATTTGAGCCTAAAATGGGAGAAAAAGATGAAGTGTACAACTTTATGGACTTCAAAAGAAAATCTAGTCGTGTTTTCAGATTCTTGGCTGCTCTTTTCTAGGATCTAAGGGCAGCAGGGCAGGACATGGCAATTCTCTTTCAAGGCTCAGCATCCCTTGGCTAACTTGGACTGTGTGTAATCTCCAGATTTACTTGTAGTTGTGGTTCAGAGCAGGAATAAAGGACGTGTTTGCATATTTTTAATTGTGACTATTAAGGCCACATTGCACTCTCGGCAGGTGTGGCTCAGCTCTGCTCTACAAAGTGCTAAAGGGTCTGTTCTGATGAATTAGTGTCCACATTCAAACTGCCCTGTGCTGCACCTCTACCATGGTCTGAGAGAAAATCAACTCCTTTAAACAAGATATTCATTTAACATTAAAAACAAAGAAAAGGAGTGGAAAACAGATACTTGCAACCTTTTCTTGGAGATAGTTTCCCAGTGCAGTGTAACATAAACAGATTAACTGCAGTGTTTATTCAGTGTGAAAAAGCAGTTCCAAGAGCCCCAGGTGCTTGCCAAGTCTGTAATTGTACCTCCTTAAATACTTTCATTACTTGGAAGTACAATAAGAGAAGCAGAGACACATGCTTTCTATTTTCTTGTCAACAAAACACCTCCAAGAAATTAAACTCTATTTTGTCTACAAATTTTCAGCAATATTTTTTTCTTTCCCTCTCCCCTTGAAGAGGAGCAGGGGCCAGGGACCTGCTGCTGCTCCTGCCGCAGGGGCCAGGCTCCCTCCCTCCTTGGGCAGGGCTGGCTGCTCTCTGGCCACAGGGTATAAAATACCCTGGCTGCAGTGCTGAACTCAGAACCCTGTGCTTGTCAGGACCACGATGTCTTCTGGGGACATGTGTAGGTTTTACCGTGAAGCCAACTGTGAGAGTTTCCTGCCATGGCTGATGACCTTACAGCATTTTAAAATACAGATTCTCTGGGCAACCCAGGTGTTTGGCCTATAAATGATATTCCTCTTCTCTTTTGGCTTTGCCAAAGGCAGGATTGAGTACCTTTCTTCAGCCTGGTCCCAACGTCTTTCCATGGAGCTCTCATGCTGCTCCCTCCCAGCTACGGAAAGAAAACCAATTTAAAGTGAAACACTAATTTGCAGCATGATTGACCCGTTCCTTCCAAACACATACTGGTAAAATTGGGCATCATTAAATGCCCACAGACATCTACAGGTAAGCCTTGGTGCAGTCTGAGTCTCAGGCCCTATCCCAGGCCTTACTGTTCAAATAATGAGGGCAGAAGTTTTGCTTTGAGGGCTTTATGTTTTAAGGAATGTCTTAGTCAAACCAAACTGCCTTTCTGAGCTTCTCCCTCCTGAATGCCAACCATATGTAGTCAAACCCAGCTCTCTAGGGAAAGGCGTGTGGCGGGTGAGATTTCTGCCTCATACTAGTCAAGAAAAAAAAACACAACAAAAAAAGTAAAGTTCTGCTTCAGAAATTGCATTTGAACATGAGTGTAACGAGAATTGCTCATCTCACAGCAAGAACAAGCCTGTGCAGTTACCCGAAATTCAGTCTTGAGAAAAGCAGGCTGAATATTTTATTTATTCCTCTCATATCCCTTTATGTCTCAAGCCCTGATTGCATATCTAAAAAGAAATTCCCTCATCTTTTTTTACGAGGGGCTGTGATGTGCCGTGTTGTGTCTCTCCAACTAGTTCCGTATCGCACCAACCTGTGCTAATGAAAAGCGGCGCTTTCTGGGGCTCAGTGGTAGGTGAAGGAATGATACCCATGTGATGAACCTGGTAAGGATTCAATTGTGCTATTATACGATGCTTGGGGAGATGCTGAACAATGCACACCTGGAATCTTAGAAGTCCTCCTTCCTCACTGGAGGGGGGAGGTCTTTCTCTCCGAGGAACTCGGCTCAGAAGGAGCTCCCGCAGGGCCACCGAGACAGCGAGATTCCCAGAGCCTGTTTGTGAGGAGACATCTCCCTGCCCGGGTGCCCACAGAGCCTGGCACGTTGGGATGTGCTCCAGGCACAGGGCTGGGCACACAAAGGGTGACGAGACACTTACCAGTTTTATTTCCCTGAGTCCAACAGCCCCTTTTAAAAGCACAAGAATGTCTGCGTTTGCACATCGGTTTAATAGTTTGCCTGTAGATCACATCCCTTCCTATCACAAAGAAATCATTGTGTCCTGCTGTGTAATTAATACACATGTACGGTATGGCAAACATTTTCCTGTAGACTGCTTATTTTGCCTGTAAATTACAGGAAATCCTATACAATACACCTGGGAGCCCTGCAGCTCAAAATTAGAATACAAACCTTCCCCACCTCCTCTTGCTTGGCCAGCTTACCAGTCAAATTTCAAAACTCTTTTTTGTTTGGATGTGGAATAAATTCTGATAGTGATGAACTCGCTTGCTGCTATTCAGCATAAAATTAATACAGGTTTTAATTCTGAAATGAAACCAGTTTATGGCTCACAGAATTACTACAAAGGGATGAAACTGCATGGAGGTTTCCAGTTGTGGATTTTGTTCTGACACACAGGCAACACACAAATTTGTAACAAGATCCCCACAGTTTAAGGTATATTGGCAGTAAAATCGATGGCCAAGCCTTAGTTCTTTGTGATGTCACATCTATACGAGCCCTGAGATTGTATTAAAACAGCAACAGCTGTTACCTGTTGGAGACACAGAGACTTTTTAAAGGGAGGCTCCATGTTTTCCCTTTCTTGCTGCTACTCTGTGAATCTCAGTGACAAAAGAGCCCTCCAGGAAAACAGCAGTGCTGACTGCCAGGGCATATGCACCACCAGTCCTTATTAGTTTAGTGCAGACTAATTGCAGGGCATTACCTTCATTCCATGGATTTCTGGGGGGGTTGTGGACAGTGGGTGTCCACTCAGAGGGTGTGTGGAGAGGAGCTGCAGAAAACCTCTCAGCCTCTTGGCAGTGTGTGCCCTCGGTGCTGTGAAATGTGCAGCTCTGTTTCTGCTGTGGAATAAACAGTTCAGGAAGGGTACAGGAGTCTGGGGAGGAGATGCTCTGCGGGCTGCAGTGAGAGCTGCTTCCCCAGAACAATCTGCCAGGCACAATCACATCCCCACAGGTGAGAGAGGCAATTCTTTGAGGCTCTCTCCTGACTCCAGCTCCTTCTCCCTTAAACTGGGAATGGCAGTTGCAGCTGTTTATTACCCAGCATCACAGAATAGCCAATTTCCAGCACTAAAAAGGTCTCTTAGAAAGAGAAGCAGGCCAAGCCCTGCGCTGTGTTTCTGCAGGGTAAATCTAGTCAAAATAAAGGCTCACACCAAATTGCTGTTGAGCTGCCTTAAAGTTTGACAATGCAGTTCAAAAAACATGTTCTCCTGAAACTGTAGTAAGAGGAGGGCTGTGTGCAGCTTCCCTGGGGGAGCAGTCCCAGTAGGAATTCTTCTAGTTGATTTGGGTGAGGAAGGAGGGAGCAGAGGAAATACAAAGTCTTACTGGGTGAACCCAACTGTGCATTTTTTACTGTTTCATTTCTAAATTCCCTCCATCAAAGGTGCTGTCCCGGCCCTGGGCACTTCAGCAAGGGGTTATTCACAGGATTTGAACAGGAGTGTATAAACACGTAGGAACTGAAAATGTGCTCAGGCCTAGACCCCATCAGTGTCTCAGGAAATCTGAAACACCAAAAGCAGTTGCTTTTTAAGGGTTTTGGTGCACTGATGTCATTGGAAGCTGTTGCTTTAAAGCCATGATGTCACTGTGGAGAAATGTGATGTCAGAACTGTAAAAGAAGGAAATAAAACTTGCTAAAATTCCTTTTCACATTTGGAAGTTTCCATTTTCCGTTGAACAGAAAATACTCTGTTCTCTTTCCTGTGACCTTCACCTTCTTTATAAGTGCCCCTGCCAAGAGCACTAAGGGTACACAGGAATCACCATTCCCCCTCTCCCTCTGGGAATATAGCTCCCTTTTATTACTAGAACTAGTTCTTTCTTTAATGGTTTTGCATTAAAAGTTAAAAAAAGAGTGTGAGAGAGAAGAAGAAAGTGGCCTTTTTAACTACTACAAGAGGTATTAAATAGTCAGCCAACCTCTGGAATCCCTTCTCATTTTCCATGAAGCTGGGTAAGGACTGTTATGGAGTTTTTTGGGTAAAGTTTATTGGAACTTCACAGTAGGACTACAAAAATGTGGACACTCTGATTGTTTTTTTTAATAAGACTCAGGGCTCCTGGCTCTCTCTCACTTTAAAGTCTTATTGCCCCTTAAATTTTCTCCAGGGTTTGAGTCTGTAGTTGGAAACAATCGTTCACATGAGTACCATTTTGTCTTCTGCCTCAGGGTGCTTGTGCCTTCTGGATTTACTCAGCCCTGTGGAACTGTGTAACTTCTTGCAGGGTCTTCTGGTGATGTCTCAGGGGACTGATATGTCCTTTTCATAGATCACTTGTCCAAAACCTGGGAAATCAAAAGAGGATTTGCATAAAGAGCAGAAGTTACAGATCTGGACTGTGACTGTGTCTCTGCAAGTTTGATTTGGATGGGTGCAAAAGGGTATGTTGTGGTTTAGCTTTCAACTGCTCCCTCCTCTTCTGGTAGTGATGTAGTCACCAGCTTTTGCATTTTTGGCCTGTTTCCATCCTCTAACATGACAGTGGCTCTCAGCTCTCACCAGGAGTGAGCAAAGCAATTAGGAACAGATGAAATGACTGGAGCTCCCATTAGGTTTAAACCAAGCCTGTTCTTAGAAGTTTTAAGTTTGTTGTGCTTCAATCTTTTCCTGTTTTTCCTGTCCATGTTTTTCTTTCTGGCTTGCTATCCCCTCTGAGGTTCTGCCTCGTTCTGCCCCTGGAAATAGGGATATTAAAACCAGTGAGGAACAGGTACTGAAAAACAACTGCAGACAAGCCACGTTTTGTATGGCTGAAAGCCACAAATAAATATTGATATTTCCTGAGCTCATCTGAACTGAATTCAAACCCTTTTCCTCTTGTCCTTTGCTAATTAAGTTTCCTTGGTAATGTGGAACATGGACCAGTGTTTAGTCATTGTTTACTCCATCCCTCCTTGCTGTGTCTGAAGGCTTATCTTGAACATGGGCTTGACATAACTGCTGAAAAGCTGCTCAAGCCAAAGGCATGGCACCATCATATCCCTGTTCCTGGGGTGCTGGGAGTTCCAGTCCAGCTCAAGAGCTTATCCCAGCTCTGTGTTGTGCCTGCAGACTCACCACACCTCCTCGACATAGTGAAAACACATTACAGCCATTTGCTCAGGGAGCAACAAGACCCACTTCCCTTGGAGGGCTCACCTTGGAGGTGGAGCCAAGTTTTACATGGTGTGTTTGGGAGCAGTTTGTCTGGGCAGTCCTTCAAACCCTCTTTTGGGTTTTGTCATTGGTGAAGGCTGAATTTTGCTCAAATGTTGTTCTAACAACAATCCTGTTCTGTTCTGTTCACCATACCTGTCTCACATTGCTGGTTACTCTGCCCAAAACTTCCCTGAGTGTGGAATCCAGTCCTGCTTTAGAGCTGCCACTGGAAAGGGAACAGTCTGGGCTGTTTATCCAAGGAAGAGAAATTATCAATTAATGTCAGGAAAACCTGAGACAAAGCATGCATTTGTTTAAGAGTGGTTCAGTGTTTGGTAACCCTTGTTCTCACACAGGTTTTTTGGGCAATATTTTAGACACAGATTCTTTGATGATGCTGGATGTCAGATTAAAAGGACAAGTAAAACAAATATTTCTCTATGTGTTACTGGTTAGATTATCTTGTTTAAAGTAATACTTTTATCATCTGGCTATTTTTCTAACCAGCCTAGAAATGCCAGAGGCTCAGAAGGCTTGGTAGTTCTTCTGGGGGGTGAAAGAATCAGGATAGGAGTGATATTCCCAACCTTGCACAACTCTAATTAATGGTAATTCTCAGTAATGGACTTTGGCTGCAGGCTAAATAAATACTGCTCCTGAATATTTTTCTTAAATCGTGCAGGATTGTATTAATTGAAACTCTCACATCTTCCAGATTGAGCCCAACTCCATGCTCTCCAGTTTCTGTCCTCTGTGTGTGTTGTGAAGTGCACCTGCCACCAGCAGTGTAATTAAAGGCATGGCTGGGTTACCTTTCAGACCTTCTGGCACAGGGGGCACGTGTTGCCTGGCCTCAAAAACTGTCTTTGAGATGAAACATGGCAAGCTGAGACACTGCAGATCTTGGGTTTACCAATTGGGAAATAACTATCTCGAGTCCTTTCTGGAGGACTCTGCTGCAGTTTCAGGCAGAGGATTGGAAGGGAATGTGCATAATATTCCACCACTGCTGCTTTCAGAGGGCTGAATTGGGCTGATTTTCCTCAGACAAGCTTCTTTTTGGGGATATTTCTCAAGAAGGGGAGGAGGTGGAATGACTGAAAACTGGTTTTGATTGAAAGACTTCAAGTGCAGGGCAAGGTGAGAGAAGGGCACCCACCTTCTCCAGTTTCTGCACCATGGCAGAGCATCAGTAAAGCTGCTGTTCTTCTTTCCTTTCTTTCCTGGATGGATTTTAACCTCACTGTGCTGCTGCTGGGCAGGCATAAAGGAGCCCTGCAGAATTCCCAGCTTGCCAGATGTTCCCAGCCAAGTGCAGGGAAACAAGAAAGCCCAGTGTGGTGTGGAACCCCATGGAGGGAGGGCTGCAAAGACAGCCTTTGCTCTGCAAAGGGCACACATTCAGAAGGCTGCTAATTTTGGGGGGCACAAAGTGGAAGGGAAGGATGACTGGTCTTGCCAAGCAGGAGAGGACAAATCCACCTGGAAATCAGCAACATTCTCAGGTTTCTGGTGGTTGCTGCCAACAGCAGAGGGGGGAAAAAAAGACAGTAAGAAAGAAAGGATCTTAAGTGTGCTTAGCACAGGATTGGTATGTTAAGAGATTAGGATCAGGTTTTCAAAGGCATAGGAAATGTGTTCCCTGCCTCATTTCCGTGCTCACAGCACAGGGATGGTTGGACACCCTCAGACAGCACTTGCATTTGACTGTCTACCATCTTGGGGTCTGTGAAAACCCTGGAGGCAGATGTTGCTCCCAGAGGCCTGTCCTGTTGGTGCTCTTTGAGAAGAGCAAATCCAAGGTCTCTGAGGAGGTTCTGTCAGCACAGAAGGACTGGCCAATGGCACAGGAATTGCTCTAACCTTGCAGTCCCAGGGCTCACTGGGAGCAGCAGGCTGGCTCCAGCCCAGAGCCTGCACACAGGGCAGGGCAGGCCCCACTGCCTCCTGGACTGAGGATGGGAATTCAGGAGGGAATGGACAGGGCTTTGCCCAGCTCTCCATGCACACACCCCCCACAGCTGCAGCACGGGGCTCACCCTGCCCCCTTGGCACTGCAGCTGGGAATTTCCCATCCATGCCTCAGCCAGAGCAAGAAGCCACAGAGTACCAGGGGCTCTTGTGTGCGTGCCTGAGTGCCAGGCATGGCAAAAGAACTTAGGGACACTGCTTAAACCACCACTGAGAACTTGCTTGCTTTAGTGAGTTCAAGGCAAACATTGACTGGCATTTGATCAGAAGGTGGGCTGATTTTTCATTATTATTATTTTTAGTACAGTTTAATTGTATTGGAAGTTAGATTGGGGGTTCAGTAACCACTGGCTTGAAAATTAACTGAATTATGAAAGCTGAAGTGTTGCTGGCAGCATCAGTTAATGACAAGGTCACCACCACTGTCATATTCAAAAGAAATGTTACACTTGAATGAGGCTGAGATGGCTGCACTGTCCCATGGTTCCAGGTAGAGAAAATGAAACAAGAGCTCCTTGGGTACTATTTTATCCCATGTTTGAATCTAATGCATTCTTTTTTCAGCTCATTTTGGTTCTGCTGTGTTCCCTCAACATATGGAGTCCCCAGATATTAAGCTGTAACATGGAAACTTTGGGGGCTGGGAATTACAGATCATGAATAGATTGAAAAGTCCCACTGAATGCTCCCTTGGGTTGTTTGTGTAAAGATTAATTTTTGTTGTTTCTGCCTTTTGAAAAAATCAAGTTAAGTCTACAATTATTTTTGTCTTCCAGGCTCTAATAGGGATCAGAGTTTTAGTGTGCCCTGTGCACCACACACGAGCACATAGAGATGCATCTCAGGAACTGACTCAGAAAGGTGGTGTTAATTGAAAAGGGAAAGTGTAAGAAATCTTGCTGGAGATACGGGAAAAATTAACTGTTAAGTTCTTGATGTTTGCACACTATTTAACTCAAAGCCCTGATTTTATAATTTAGTGTAAATCAAACCAGAAGAGAATGATACTGTGCTTGACCCTGTGCTAGCAAAGTCGGAGAGAGCAGGATTAGTCCTGGGGCAGAGTAACTGAGGGGGAAGATTATTCTCTTGTTGAGCCTGCAGTTTGATCCATGCTGTAGGGCTATATTTGTCTGATGTGGTTTTCATTACATGAGTTAGTGGCAAGTTTAGGAAAGTAAGAGCTTTTGTGGAACTGAAATTATACCCCACCCCAAGAACCAACCTCAGCCATAATTAGGGCACACACCTTTTGGGAGCAAACTGGAGCAGTTCCCCAGCTGGGGGTGTGTCTGAGAGCTGCCTCAGCACAAAAGCCAACAAGCTGCTCTCCCTGGCTGTTTAAGGGACCAGCAGATCAGTGGTAACAACCAACTGGAGGGTCCTAAAATCCGAACCCACGTCAGCTCTTTGCAGAGTGAAGGAGGTCAGCACACTTTGCTGCTCTTCCCCTGCCTCCCATCACAAAGGCTGATTTGTTTGAAGCCTCTGTGAAGCCACAATCCACCTGCCAACCTGTTTCAAACCTCACGGCTCATCTCCCTTGCCAAACCCTTTTGGGACATCAGCCTGCAGACAAATGTCAGCAGACCTCTCCAAAGGAGTGTCATCCAAAGGGAATGATGTGGCAGAGGCTCACCACAGATTTGGAAAGGTCTAAGAAGCTTAATGCAGACCTGAAGAAGGAGCTGAGGAAATGGTCAGTGAGGATGAAATTCATAGGCAGGGTTAGGGAGAGAGGTGAGCAGCAGCTTTGGGTGGGAGGAGAGGCATGGGAAGGAGATGGCAGAATAATAAAAGAGAGCATTGTTTAGGCACAAAATACATAGGAAGAACTTATTTTGAATGTAAAAAAAAAGGCTAGGGCTTGGAAGTGAAATGGTTGAGCTTAAGAAATTTTGCTTCTTGTTTCTGAGGAGTCCAGTGATGGATGTTCAAGGCGACTTTAGCTGGATGTTCTGTTGGACCTTCACAATGTCCTATGAGATTTCTACCCCAAAGACTCTGTTTGTTTACTTGTTTACACATCTCTTTCCCTGTCACTGTGCTATGGTTAGAGCAAAGAGTGGATGTGTTCAGTCTTCTCCATGATGGGAAGTACTTCTCCAAACTGGGAACACCTCAGAAACTCATTTATCAGAATGCCCAGTTTGAGGTGGTTGTGCATTTACTGCCACCCATTTCCACGTGTCCAGTCTTTGCAGTGGGAGAGGAGAAGGTCAGGATAATCTTGTGCAGCAGTAAAGGAGCCAGACAATATAATAAAAGAGAATTTTACCCTGATAATACTAGTATTAATTACTATTATTAATAGCAACTAATTATTTAGCAAAAAAAATCCTGTTAATGCTGAATAGAAGAATTACACTTGCTCTTCAGGCAAACTACCTGGGTTACTGTTAACTGTTCTCTAGTGCATCTTAGAGGCAGGAACATTTCAGTCAGCAGTGTTAAAAACACATGTTTGCTTTTTCTAATTGTACCTGAACTGGAGATCAGGAGTGGGAGTGTCCGTAAGTCTGAGAGCCCCAGCAGTTCAAGAGACAGCCATTTCTTTCAGCAGCCAAGTGCATTTAAAACTCTGGCTGTCCTTTCTGTTGCTATCCACTTTCTTACCGATTTCTGTGAAGGGCTGCAGTTCCAGCTTTATCTAGATTTTCCCTGAGCTTTTGCAAGCAGGAGCTATTGCTGTAAGCTGAGAAGTGCTGGAAGCTGCCCCTCATAGGATAACAAAGTGCATCTTCAGGTAAAGAATTTGGAAGATTTGGGCTCATAAATTGTTTTTATCTGAACTCTCCAGTCCACACAAACCAATATTTTTTCATGTTCAGTTACTCTCCAGACAGGTATATGGTTGCAGTTCTCAGGCTTATAAAGGAGGCACAGTGCACTGAGAGGGATAAAGCAGAGGGACACAAATCCAAACCACGTGTAAGGATATGCATGTGTGTGTGTGTGTTGAGATATTTATTTTCTTCTGAACCTGTGCTTTTTCACGAGGGATTCAAGTTTGCCCAGACCCCCTGTGAAATGTGGAGGGTGAGCCATGAGCAGGATCTGCGTGCCCTGCCATTGCCACGTCCATCCCAGAGCTTCCTCTGCCCAGGATCAGTTCTCCTTCCTCATGGACAGGGAGCCAGAAATCAGGATAGGGACCCCTCCCCTTGGAGTTCTCATGGGGAGCCTCTCCATAGGTAACAAATGAGCTGGGATTGCTGGAAGGGTGTTGCAGCGGTGTGTGTGCAGCGGTGTGTCTGCAGCGGTGTGTGTGCAGTGCTGTGTGTGCAGTGCTGTGTTTGCAGCGGTGTGTGTGCAGTGCTGTGTGTGCAGTGCTGTGTGTGCAGTGCTGTGTTTGCAGTGCTGTGTGTGCAGCGGTGTGTGTGCAGTGCTGTGTGTGCAGTGCTGTGTGTGCAGTGCTGTGTGTGCAGCGGTGTGTGTGCAGTGCTGTGTGTGCAGTGCTGTGTGTGCAGCGATGTGTGTGCAGCGATGTGTGTGCAGCGGTGTGTGTGCAGCGGTGTGTCTGCAGTGCTGTGTGTGCAGTGCTGTGTTTGCAGTGGTGTGTGTGCTGTGCTCTGTCTGCAGTGCTGTGTGTGCAGTGCTGTGTGTGCAGTGCTGTGTGTGCCGTGCTCTGTCTGCAGTGCTGTGTGTGCAGTGCTGTGTGTGCAGTGGTGTGTGTGCAGCGGTGTGTGTGCAGCGGTGTGTGTGCCGTGCTCTGTCTGCAGTGCTGTGTGTGCAGTGCTGTGTGTGCAGTGCTGTGTGTGCAGTGCTGTGTGTGCAGCGGTGTGTCTGCAGCGGTGTGTCTGCAGTGCTGTGTCTGCAGTGCTGTGTCTGCAGCGGTGTGTGTGCAGCGGTGTGTGTGCAGCGGTGTGTGTGCAGCGGTGTGTCTGCAGTGCTGTGTCTGCAGTGCTGTGTCTGCAGTGCTGTGTGTGCAGCGGTGTGTGTGCAGCGGTGTGTGTGCAGCGGTGTGTCTGCAGTGCTGTGTCTGCAGTGCTGTGTCTGCAGTGCTGTGTCTGCAGCGGTGTGTGTGCAGCGGTTTGTGTGCAGTGCTGTGTCTGCAGCGCTGTGTTTGCAGTGGTGTGTCTGCAGTGCTGTGTCTGCAGTGCTGTGTCTGCAGTGCTGTGTCTGCAGCGGTGTGTGTGCAGCGGTGTGTGTGCAGCGGTGTGTGTGCAGTGCTGTGTCTGCAGCGGTGTGTCTGCAGTGCTGTGTCTGCAGTGCTGTGTCTGCAGCGGTGTGTGTGCAGCGGTGTGTCTGCAGTGCTGTGTGTGCAGCGGTGTGTGTGCAGTGCTGTGTGTGCAGTGCTGTGTGTGCAGCGGTGTGTCTGCAGTGCTGTGTCTGCAGTGCTGTGTCTGCAGCGGTGTGTGTGCAGCGGTGTGTCTGCAGCGGTGTGTCTGCAGTGCTGTGTTTGCAGTGCTGTGTCTGCAGCGGTGTGTCTGCAGCGGTGTGTTTGTTTGCAGCCCTCCCGGGGCCCGGGGCTGCATTCCCGCTGCTCCCTGCGCTGCCCTGGAACTGACGGGGAGGTGTGGGGGAAGGAGACCAGACCCCTCCTCTGCAGGCTCTGCAGCCACATGCAGCCCCCAGTGACCTCCCTCGCTTCCCACAAACACTAAATTCATTGCTGGCTCTAAAAAAAAAAAAAAAAGTGAGCACTTCAGCTTCTTTTCGAAATAGAGAGAAACAATAGGGCACACTGTAGTGAGTTCCAAGTCTTTTATCTTTCTACAGATTCAACCACAGTATTGATTCTTTATTGACCTAAACTGTCCTAAGCGTGGCTGTGGTTTTTTCTCATATAGTCTATGGGAGAGTTAAGGCAGCTACTACTTTAATATTGATTTTTGTGAAAAAGGTGCAGGAAAGGGGGCAATTTGTGTCTGCAGTTGCTCTTCACTATAAAAGATACCATTGTTAGGAGCTTATAGCATTATATCAAGGGTCTTAATCTGTAGCAATCTTTTTTTACAACTTAGAAATAGGCTTGGGCAAATGTGTTATTGGTGTTAATGATATTTTGAAGTGAAGAAAATTTGTCAGCCTTTCCAAGTAAAATGCTCAACTTAACCATTTGAGAACTTGACAGGTTTGTTACATCTGTTTGCAGGAATTATGTCTTTTGTTCCCCTGGAAATAAAAAAAAAATAAAAAAAAAAAGAAAAGAGAAAAGAATGTCCGTTTGAATAAACAGTGATAATAATGTTATCTGAATAAATCTTTAATAAATTGAAATTATTACTGCAGGCTTAAATAAGCAGTAAGTTTTGACAAGAAGGGCATTATCATCTAATTATACTTACTTCATGAAAGAGAGGGGCAAGGGCCAACCTGTGAGCCGTCTAAACCACAGTAATAGAGTGATCCCCTCTGCAGGCTAAAGGAGGAGCTTCAGACAACAATAACACACAGGCAGTGCACTGAAAATTGCAACTGAACCCCTGATTCACATGGACTCACCATCTTAATTGTTATAAAACCAACAGAGCAGGAGGATAAGTGCGTGGCAGAGCAGCCTCTGCTAAGTGGATGAGAGAATCCCGTGCCAGATATTTGATGGTGTTCCTATAGGTTTCTTTAATTATCAATTAGCCACTCCTGTACATCAGCTTCCTATTGGCTGAGTGCTCAGTGTGAGGGTCTGCACCAGCATTTGCAAACAGGTGTAGAGACATAACTGATACACAAATTGCCTCCTTCCTGCGGGCACCTGGGTTGCTGAGAACACTTGAGGAGCTCCAGGATGACACCTGCGAGCTGCTTTATTGCTGTGGATCTCATCAGTTCTGCTCTTGGTTGATCCACCCTGTTGAATTATAAGGGGCTCTGCCTTCTGGCCACGGAGCTTTTGTCATGGAAGCCACGGGGAGAGCTGGGCTTACTAAGGGGAGCAAACCCACAGTGTTCACATGCCCTCCCTCTCTATTATGTGTGAGTCAATGCACTTCTAATACCTACTATTTAATTTTTTTCCTCGCAGAGAATCAATAAACAGATAACTCTTTGTCTGTTAATGTCTGTAATCTGATTTGTTTGGCAAATAAAGTTGATCTGTTTAAAATCTCCTCTGGCTCCATTTATTTCACAGAAGGCAAAACATTTTGATCATCATAATCTGCCAGAATTAAGAAAGTGGCATCACTCTTCCTTGTCTTAGGTAACTTGGATTTGGAAGTACTCTCCACAAATCAAGTCTCTTATGTATATACATATAGGGAGTTATGCATATATATATAAAGACAATATTTTATTTTAAAGCTGTTAATCCAGGCCCTCTCCTGCATGTAGTTATGTTATATGTTTATTCATATGCACCTGACTGCAATGATTCCCCCCATTAGACTCTTGTCCCATTTAGCATTTGGGATATTTTGAGGAGGAATGACACTGTGCAGTGGAATGGGCATTGTCTTTAAACTCCTACAAAAATCAATTTTGGCTCCTTCTTTCTAGGAAAAAGCAATGACTTTTCCTCTTCTGTGTCTTGAAAACAGCTCAGCTGCTCTTGTGGAATTATCCCAGATCTGTTGGGCTTGTGGCACATGTTGGGAGCCCAAAGTGGGGACTCTGTAAGGGCTGGCCCAGCCTGTGGCAGTGCCAGCTCAGCAGCAGGGCAAGCTCCAGCCTCACCTTCTCCCCATCCTCCTTTCCCATAAATGTGTCTCACCTCGCTGTGTCTCTCAGGATCTCAGGAGGCTAAAAATAGAGCCAACACATATGGCTGTGAGCTGGGGACGTGGCTGGGGCTGCTTCCCAGCCCTTCCTTTGCCACAGCAGCCCTCTGCCTTTGCACTTTGGTGGCCTTTTGAGCAGAAATGTGAACGGTTTGGTAAAAACTGAGCAGAAAGGTCCTTCCAACAGAGATGTTGAGACGTTTTCAGCTGCAGTAATTGACGATGCCCTGCAGTTATTGCACGCACAAGGTGTAAATTTGCCGAGGTGTTGCTACTCTAATGCAGCCTTTCATGTTTATTTTATCATTTTCTATATAATTCCCTATAAAGTGCCAACTCTGTAACTGATATAACTTCATCTCTTTTTTTTTTTCACTCGTGCCAGAAAGCTGAACAAGTGGGATGAGGTTACAGTAAACAAGAGGGAGATTACTAGAGATAGAGGTTTTAAGAGTCCACAAAGCCCAAGAGCAACAGAGAATGTGAGACATGAGAAGCTCTCCATGAGGAGAATGCTTGGAGTTATATCCCCCCTCGGCATAAATATGTACAGACAAAAATGACTCACTATGTGAGTCAGAGAGAGGAGGTTTTATTTACACCACAGAACTTGGAAATAGCATTTCCACTGATTCTATTCTGTTCAGCAATTGTGGGTATAAGCAAAAGGCTGTTAACACTTCTGTATGAATCAAATTTTTAAAAATCACTCCGCCCTTCAATCAGAACTGTTTTCTCACTTATGTGAATTAACCTACAGAACTGGCACATGAAATAATTTGTTTCAGTATCTATTACTGAATATGTTTTGGCCTGGATCCATAAAAGCATTTAGGAGCCTGAGTTGCACTGAAATCACTGAGCAGAGAGAGAGAAAAAAAAGTGTGTTATTCCTGGTTACTACAAGGAGCTGTAGCACGTTGCTCTTTTCTCTGGGCAAGTTTAGAGGCTGAGTCCCCAGCCAGGCTTTGTCACTGCTGGGCCTCCTCCAGGCTGGGGAGGGGAAGTACCTGCTCAGGCACCTGTGAGTGGGGGTCTGGGAGGTCCTGCAGGGTGTGTCCTGTGTCAGGGCAGCAAGGCTGGGAGAAGGAATTGCCATTAATGCAGCTGCGACAGCACAGGACTCAACTAGCCCAGTATAAAATACACCTGTTTGCTTTGGGATGGGAATGGAACTGAAAGCCATTAATTTTTTACAATACGGATAAACCTGTAGTAGGAATAAACCATTTTGGTGAATTTTTTCATCTAGTGAAACATCTGAGATGCTGAAAAATCTTTTGATAGACATTTTGTTGCCATCCCCTTGAGCCTTTCACATCCTGCAGCTCCCTGTGCCACCATTTCATAGTGGCAGTGCTTGTGATGACCAGCCCAGCTGGCTCTGAGGGGTGATGCACAAGTGGAGGAGTCTCCATCTCACTGCCCAGCTCCACAAATGCTCTGCAGGGAAGTGTCAGGATGAATTTGTTGTTTGAATTTGTGGCACAGGAATTTGCACATTCAGTGATGGAACAGGATGTCTTTTTTTCTATCCTCATACATGTGGACTCCTGACAGCTTTTCTAAAAAAATAATATAACATTTGGGGCAAGTTTTCGGATGTGATAAGATGCCAGGTGTGAAGAATGGGTGAAAAGGTGTGATGTCTACAAGGCAGTGCTGAGCATGGCCAAGGTAAATAAGACACTCATGAAACTGTCTTTGCCCCCCACAATCCTCCTGTGTGGGTTTGCACACACAGCAGAGCCAAGTTAACCTTAATTGTGTGTTGTTTAACTTGGCTACAAATGGGTAACCCTTTCTGCAGCTTGGCTCTGGTCGTAGGTATCACACCTTCCCATTCCTGACCTCTCTTGTCTAACTTAGTTTTTTTAATACATATTAAATATTTCTGATCTGGTTTAATTTCCTAGGGCTTTTTACAGTAGAAAATATTGCAGAAAATATTTCTACTGATAGAAAGACATTTTAATAGAAAATGTCTTACATTTTCAATGGCTAGACAGGTCAGTGGTGCTAGACAGGTCAGTGGTTTTTAAAACCTGATTGTTTTTGAAGGAAGTAGTGCCAGAAATACTCTAAAATTCGATGTGCTGGTTTTTCTACGCATTCATTGGCAGAGGGAGCAGGAATGCAACTTTGCTGCAATTCTTAAATAATAAATATATTTAAACTGCAATAACCAGTCAATAATTCTTCTTATTTCCCTTTCAGCATCGTATTTCTTAGTAGTGGCTTTAATATGTCAACAGATTGTTACCACAATCCTCTGAAATCTGAGAAGATAAAGTGTTTCTCTGCTTGGAGGTCGCATTTTAAAGCTGTGTCCCATTTAATTGCCTTTGCTGATGGCTTTGTCTACCCGTTCTGGGAGTGGCAGTGTTAGCACTGCTGGGTAGCAGGAGGGTTGTGTCAGTTTGGGGTTTGGGTACCTCAAGGTGTGCTGGTGCCCACAGCAGCTTTGGCGCACACGATCCTGGGACCTGGCCCAGTTCCTGCCCAATTCAATTGCAGGGCCTGTGTTGGCGTTGGTGGATCGGGTCTTTCGTGATGAGAGTGAGCAGTAATTATTTTCTGCACGTGGGGTGTCTCATCAGGAACTGAGCGGCCGTGAGTTGGTTTGTTTGGGTGGTTCAATCTGCACCTGAGTTTCTGCTGGAACTCCAATTTTGTCTCATCCTGTAAAATCCTCAGAAATGCCACTGTGGACTAAGGGGAGTTAAGTCTGTCTTTAATCCGGTGAGATACAGGTTAGGTGGTCTTGGAACTGTTCCCACTAAAGCAGGGACAGCATTACAAGATCTACTACCATTTGTACTAATTAGCAACTTTGCTGACAGCCTCTGGTGAGTAACTCATTACTGTCTATTTGTGTGCTTGGCTTATAAATCCCCGAGCAGCCAGACTGTGTGCACTGTTGTAGCACAATATTGTTGTGGTATAA
The DNA here is from genome assembly GCF_047495875.1 of Pithys albifrons albifrons. Classification (NCBI taxonomy): domain Eukaryota; kingdom Metazoa; phylum Chordata; class Aves; order Passeriformes; family Thamnophilidae; genus Pithys; species Pithys albifrons. Next base: position 116,031,385 of record NC_092459.1, on the reverse strand, counting down.
GACCTTTTTCTCCAGCATTAGCATCTCTCCAAGCTTAGAGCTGGAAGTATAAGTAGGTCAGTGGCATGGAGACACAGCCCCCAAGTAAGGACTTCCAGTATTCCTCTTTTTCCCCCTCTCTTGGTCCTGAAGTGGAGATGATTAAAATCTGTTGGTTCTGGCACTACTCGTGCTGAGGCTGCTTGTTTTTGGGCACATTTTACATTTCCTCTGATTCGACCTTCACTCTTGCTTGTAGGCACGAAATCACAGATTTTAATGTGCTTTTTCCCCCCCTCCCCTCCATATCTGCATTAGCCAGGCCTGTTGGAATGTTGAAGCACTTTTGCCACAATTCCACAAGAATGTTCTTTTTCAATTTCCGTAGGTAGATTCTGCTATTCAGTGGTTTCCCCCCATCCTTTATCATAGGCTGGGTCTTTTCCATATGGTAATGAATCATTCCCCCAGGAGGAGTATCATTTGCTCGATTCAATGGACTTCTCACAATGCAGATATATGCATTTCTTTCACCTATCATTTTGATTTTAGTTTTCCTGCAGTTTATTGGCTTCAGTCTGTATTTTCTTTGTCATCTGTTCTCTTCCAGCTCTGGTGAGTATCTCCCACTCCATTGTAGTCTGTGCTGCCCTGGTGGCACCACCTGCACTTTCTGCCTTGCTCTGGGGGTGTTATCTACATATTTAATTCAGCCATTTCCACCAGACAGACTCATGATTCCATTTAGTATCTGTCCTTACCCTTTATTTTGGTTGGTTTGGGTTTTCTTGAACTTGCCTTAGAAATAGAAGTGTTGACAATATTCTATGCTGTGAAATTGTTGTTGTATATTTAATGAAATAAAGAGGACAAGGATGAGCAAACCTCTCTTAAGCACAGGCTTGGATGACACTGCACAAACAGACAGGAGTCTCTCTTTATTTATGTAGTGATTCAATGAAAGGGACATGCCAGAATGGAAGTGTGGTGGGGATTGTTTCCAGTATTATTTGTCTTGTTTAAACAAGCTTTTGCAGAAGAGCTGAGATGGGCTGAGTTACAAACCAAGAGTCCTGTGCTCTGTCCTTTATTTCTGCCCCATTGCAAGACTGTGAGCCAGTCACTGGAGTGTTCCTGAGCTGTGGTTTCCCTGGTTTCCAAAACAAACCACCTGTTGGAGTGTCTGTTTGGTGGGATGGGTCCCGGATCGTTGCAGTGAGGAATCCTCAGCACTGACATCCGTTGGAGCAGGTTTTGGAATGCTGTGACTCTCATTTGTCATCTGTGGATGAAAGAGAAATGACTATTAAACCCCTCAGTTTTGGTACCTTAAAAATAGCTGAGACTGGCACCACATTCTTGAAAATAACAAATGGCAGAGATTTTACTGAAGGATCTCCCCATGGGTTTGCCTGGATGGGTTTCTAATGAGCAGGTCTTTTATTTCTGTGATATTCTGTATCTCCCTGCCACAATTATTCGTGTGCAAGTCCTAGAGCCAAATTCTGCCCTTAGATGCATGTTTGCTTCTCCCATTGGCTTTCTTCAAAGCTGCAGGCATTTTTCCTAAACCATCACTTGGCCTCCAGCTGTACTGTGGTCATATTTGTCTGTCCAAAATGACTGTGGCTCTCCATTTATAATCTTGTAATTTGTAATCTTTATTGAGATACTGCTGTGGTTTTTCTTTTCATTCTGGCATCTTATCGTAATATTGATTTTTTGTTAAATGGAACTGCATTGGTAATTTTGGCTGGCAGCTTCTTGTCTTTGCTTTCTTTTGTACACTTTTTGAGGGTGGGAGAGTATTCCCTGCACTACATTGGAGCTGCTTTCTTTGATCTGACTCTTGTGTCTTGTCTGTCTAAACAAATTTAATTTTTGCCTAATCTGTCTATGCAGTCACTGTGGTATCCAGGCACTAAATTACAGCCTCTTCCGAGCGCTCCTTCTTGCAGCAACACCAACTTCCTTCTGGAGTGACCCAGTCATTGTCATGCTTTTGTAAACAGTCTCTCTTCTACCTATTGATTTTGGTCTAACATTAGTGACCACCCACTGTTCCAGACTGGGAGAGAGAATAATTGTTACACAGGCACCCACATGTGTGCAGGCACCAACCACGTACCTTCTTCTGCTCTGAGCTCTGCAGGGAGCGGCTCTGAGTGCCCCGGGGCAGGGCAGGGTGTGCTGGGGAGGCTGGGGCAGCGTTAACAGACAGCAGTGACCAGTGTGAGGGGCTGGGCGTGGAGGGAGCAGGTCCTGTGCTGCTGGAGGGGGTGCTGGCCTGCAGAACAGCTGCCCAGGGAATGGCACACAGCCCTGGCTCTCCCCGCTCCCAGCACCTGCACCCACCGCGGTGGCTGTGAGGGGATGGCAGGGGAGCTGCCAGAGCACTTGGCTGGTGGGACACAGTGCCCTCACAGCACTGCTCCCTGCCCTGGCAGTTCTGGCTGTACTGGGCAGTTGGTATTTTGCCAGCTCAACCCAGGACACTGGCACAGCCACTGCCCAGCCCAGCACGGACCCCTCAGCTCTGCTCTGGTGTCCCTCCACCTCCTGCCTCCCACAGTGTCCTTGCTCACTGCCCTGGTACCCCCTGCTCCTCTTCCTCCTGTGTCCAGCCACATCCAGGAGAAATCCTTTCCAATCCCTGCTGGTTTCCCCCCCTGCATGTGCTGCATCTCAAGGGAAGCTCCCTGTGTGCCCACCCCAGTGGCCTGGGAGGCTCCTCCGCTGCCACTCACAGACTCCTCCAAGGCAGAGCCCTGAAACACACCTGGGGGAAGAGTGTCCCATTCAGCACAGCATCTCTCAGGTATTCCACGTGCTTGTTCCCCATTGCTGGACGGCACAGCAGCTCCCTGAAAGGCCCTGGAGCTCTTTGGTGTAGAAATCTCACCCATTTCCTGGGATCAAGGCTGAGCTTTCAAGGGAACTCTGTGGACTCAGTGCTTTTGCAAACCAGAGCACTTGTTTAGTCATCTGGAAAGGGTTTAGAGGCCTACACTTTGGCATGAAAAAGTGGGGAATGGAGAATACAAACCTGAGAAAACCCTAAAATATTTCATATTCAGCTAGTAACTACCTGGTGCCAATAGCTGTATCCACCTTGACGTTGTGACAAACATAATTACTGTGCTGCTGTTGGGAACGGGCAAGCCCAGCCCATATTTTGGTTTTGGGTCAGAAAAAGAGGATGAAGTGCTCTCAAATGTGGCAGTGCCCCTGCATTGCCAGTGCTCAGGAATGCCAGTGTTCATCCCCTCCCTTGCTGGTGCATCACTTGGGAACACAAAGGCTGCACATCCCTGCGTGCCAGGGGTTTTTCTGGAAAGCAGCAAGCCAGCCACCCTCATTGGTGTTTAGTTAACAGACCTGTACGAGAACGTGATTCACACACTACAGATTTATTGTCAATTTTGTTATGCTTAAGGCAGGCAGTAATTTCAGTTTTCGCTGCCATTAGCTAATAATAGTAATTAATTAGTAAATTGTGCCGTTGGGATCTCAGGGTGAACTAACAGGGAAAATGTAAATTAAAAAAAAAAAAAAAAGAAAGGCCACTAATGTTTCCTTCCACAACTGAGGATTTGTGTCTATCCCATCCCTCCAAACTGAATGTCTGAGGAACAACTTACATCGCCCACAGCACTGTCTGGGAAGAATTTGAAGCAAAATGAGAAGGTGCACCAGAAAGCATTAGAAAGGTGCTGGGAAACCGAGGGAAAAGCAGCAGAGCGTTGTGTTGCTGTGGTGGCAGCTGGACAGGCAGGGCTGGAAGCTGCCCTGGGTGAAGTTCCAGCCTTTCCCCTGCGGATGGTGGAAGCCTCTCTCTTCCCAGTGCAGTGGGATGTGCCATTCCCGGCTGGCACGTGGTGCCACTGCACCCCAACCCCACTGCTGCCATCTGGGTGCACAGCCCTGAGCTCACTGAGGAGGAATGGCTGCGTCAGTCAAGTCTGTACCACGTTATTCCTCCCTTTTCCGTGCCTGGAAACCTCACACTGAACCAGGAGGGGAGATGTTCTGTTGTTTGGGCTTTTCCCTGACTCCCAGGAAGGAAGTTTTGGATACAGCACTGAGAAAGGAGAAAACACTGAGATGAATCCAGAGTTTTCAATTCAAGGTCATTTTGAACCCTTTATCTGGCTGCAAAAGAAAGTGTGTGGGGGGGAAAATAATTAAAAAATGTGAATTAGGCTGAGTCATTTTCACTATGAATTGTTTGCAGCTGTCAGAATCAGAATCTACATAGTTCACTATAGCTCAATTTCCTTTCCCAGTTAATAACACATTGAACAAACAGACTACACCAGACTGCTTTTTTTCTTTCAAATAACCTCACAGTGGATCTGCATTCCAAGTATAAAAATGTCTCTATTAGCTTAGGCTATTTATAGAACATCAAAGGGCTGAAAGACAGTTAAAAATTAATCGATTACCATCAAATAACAGACACTAAAACTCAGTGTATGAAATGCCTTCCTCTGCTGAATAAATTAATAGGAAGAGCAGAAATGGGCAGTTGTGATTTCTGGGCTGGCCAGGCGCAATTTCACACTGTCCAGGGCAGCTCCTCAGCTCTCAGGGCTGGCAGGGCCAGGGGGTGGGTGGGGGAAGGACACACGATCTGCAGTGAAATGAAGGGTCCAGGTGTCCAGCTCCACCTGGAAAACCTTTGGAAGGAGCAGCTCCAGGAGGGTGATGTCTGCTGCTGAATGATCTGCTGGACCTGCCCAAAGGTGGGATGCGCAGATGGAAATAACTCTCTATAATCTCTATTTCATGATCTTTTCTTTCCATTGAAATAGTCCAGTCACCATTACAAGTGATGGTGGGGAAGTGGCACCACCTGTGTAAAAACTTGGGCTGTGTAAAAAAGTTGGGCTTGCAAAATACTGAGGCACTTTTCTAATAATCTTATTGAGATTAGTAAAATGCTGCTCTGGCCTTTATACTCCTTGGCTATAGTCGTGCCATGGGCTGTGAAGAGAAATGAAATGTTTATGAAACCCATGAAAATATATATGGAAGGGAAAAAAAAGGCTTTCAGGAACATAAGTCATTCTTTGGGTCTGAAAGGAAGCAAAAGTGGAACTCAGTTTGAAGGTTTCTGCTTCTCTGTGATTCCTGAAGCAGGGCTTGTGTCCCCCAAACCTTCTCAGCTTCTTCCAAGAGTCTTCTGAAGGATACTATTCCCCTGTGGAATCTGCCTTTTTGTCAAGGCATTACTTTGAGCACCAGGTCAGGCCCAGCCCAGGCTGCCTGTGAGGATGTGCTGGTGTGTCTGCACAGCTCAGGCCAGTTGGGGATGTGCTGGTGTGTCTGCACAGCTCAGGCCAGTTGGGGATGTGCTGGTGTGTCTGCACAGCTCGGGGCAGTTGGGGATGTGCTGGTGTGTCTGCACAGCTCGGGGCAGTTGGGGATGTGCTGGTGTGTCTGCACAGCTCAGGGAAGTTGGGGATGTGCTGGTGTGTCTGCACAGCTCGGGGCAGTTGGGGATGTGCTGGTGTGTCTGCACAGCTCAGGGAAGTTGGGGATGTGCTGGTGTGTCTGCACAGCTCAGGCCAGTTGGGGATGTGCTGGTCTGTCTGCACGGCTCAGGGAAGTTGGGGATGTGCTGGTGTGTCTGCACAGCTCAGGGAAGTTGGGGATGTGCTGGTGTGTCTGCACAGCTCAGGCCAGTTGGGGATGTGCTGGTCTGTCTGCACGGCTCAGGGAAGTTGGGGATGTGCTGGTGTGTCTGCACAGCTCAGGGAAGTTGGGGATGTGCTGGTGTGTCTGCACAGCTCAGGCCAGTTGGGGATGTGCTGGTGTGTCTGCACGGCTCAGGGAAGTTGGGGATGTGCTGGTGTGTCTGCACGGCTCAGGGAAGTTGGGGATGTGCTGGTGTGTCTGCACAGCTCGGGGCAGTTGGGGATGTGCTGGTGTGTCTGCACGGCTCAGGCCAGTTAGGGATGTGCTGGTGTGTCTGCACGGCTCAGGGAAGTTGGGGATGTGCTGGTGTGTCTGCACAGCTCAGGCCAGTTAGAGATGTGCTGGTGTGTCTGCACAGCTCAGGGAAGTTGGGGATGTGCTGGTGTGTCTGCACGGCTCAGGGAAGTTGGGGATGTGCTGGTGTGTCTGCACAGCTCAGGCCAGTTGGGGATGTGCTGGTGTGTCTGCACGGCTCAGGGAAGTTGGGGATGTGCTGGTGTGTCTGCACGGCTCAGGCCAGTTGGGGATGTGCTGGTGTGTCTGCACGGCTCAGGCCAGTTGGGGATGTGCTGGTCTGTCTGCACGGCTCAGGCCAGTTGGGGATGTGCTGGTGTGTCTGCACAGCTCGGGGCAGTTGGGGATGTGCTGGTGTGTCTGCACAGCTCGGGGCAGTTGGGGATATGCTGGTGTGTCTGCACGGCTCAGGCCAGTTGGGGATGTGCTGGTGTGTCTGCACGGCTCAGGGAAGTTGGGGATGTGCTGGTGTGTCTGCACAGCTCGGGCCAGTTCCAGGTGAGGGGTGGAATTATTGTCGGGGCTTTTGTGTACATGTAAGTCTAGGCTAGTTTGTTACCACACCTGTAGAGAAGGTGGCTAATGGGTATGATGGACATCTCGTTTCAGACATACCCTATAGGGAAGGAAGGGATTTGATTCATTAAAGAACAGTTTCTCAGACAGGATGGTGAGTTTAACATCTGCCCCTGTTGATTGCTGACAGCCTGGAACATGCAGCTTACAATGTAGGGGAAGCCTTTATTTCCTCTTTTCTTGCCAAATACACACATTTCCAAGCAAAAGTGACATTTTTGTGTGTCAAAACAAAGGTAGAACGGCATAGCCTTTGAAACATCAAACTCAGATGGAAAATGAGGATTTGGCATGGCTTAATTTGGGCTTTATTAATGCCTTTGGGGGAGAGGGATGGAAGAAAGATTAGGCAGATCAGAGCTTTAAAAGTCATAGATCATGCATTTAATAGCTCTAATTCTTAAATACTTGAAGGCTTTCATAAAGCCATTCTCTTCAAGTGCAGACTCTTCCCCACTTTTCACTGTTGCAAGTAGACCTCCCAAGTTCTTAAAAAAAGAGTTGCAGCTGGAAATCCCAGGCCCTTCCCCAGAGCAGGATCTTGCACCAACAGAGTGTTTGGAGCCGGGGCCTCCAAAGGATCCATCCCAGGAGGAGTTTCCTCACAGACATGTACTTTCATCCCAGGTATTATTTTAGGTACTCACCAAATGGGCTTTAAAGCTGAAAAAAAGAGACTTTTTCCATTCAGCTTCGTTTTATGAACACTACAGATTTGAAAGGCTGCATTTAAATGAAGTTACTGCTAGATTTTTTTTTTAAAAATCAATTCTGGTGTTATAAGAAATTGATGGCTAAATTTCAAGGTGAATTTTATCTAAAACTGAAATATTGACTGAAGCAATATTAATATTTTGTTCTGTTTTCTGTCTTGAAAAGTGGCATTTTTCCTTCCACTGGATTTTGTCCTTTCCACAATCTTAAAAGAATTTGCCACACATTTTTTTAAAATATTATAGTGCTGTTTTTAAGCTAGAACTGCAAAGCAGCAGTTTTTATAGTTCCTATTACACAGTATAAGGAGTTTTCTGTAATCAAATCAATATCATAGGATAAATATTCTGAGCTAAGAATAAAAAGGTACTGATAATTTTGCCCACAGTAATTGTTTTTAGCATGGCTGTGCTCTGCACAGTGTGATTTTCCTGATGGTGTTGAACAGGAATTAAGATAAATTCCAGAAGGGAACAGCCTGGGCCACTGAGCAGGTGAAATGGCTGAGAGCAGGATGAGAGCCCAGTGGGAGGGGGACACCCAAAGAGACAAAACTCTGCAAAGACATGACTGGTCAGGGTGAGGGACAGGAGATTGGGGGAGCACGAGGAGCAGGCACTGACCATCTGTAATGTATGGAAAGGGCAATTCCAATAACCCATTTTACAACCAAGTGATCATTTATCCTACCAGCAAAATCTGTTCAACTCTGGTTGTATAGGTTAGACAGTAATAAAAGTTCAAGTATCCATAAAATTGCCACTGAACTGTAAATTAATGTGAGGTAAAGTTGTTGCCCAGGGGAATAACTGAGCTTCAGAAAGTTGTGTCCTAAACTAATTAATGCTGAGTTCAGCTCTGCCTAGGAAAAGAAAGGGGTTTAGCTGGGCCGTGGTTGTTGAGCTCAGAGTCTTGTTTGCAAGCAGCAATTGCCATTGTCAGGATTTTGTGATGCCAGACAAAACCCCAGGAAAATTTATCAGTGGCATGGCCTTTAAAACTATTTTTTTTTTACTACTGCACCTGTTTGATAGGGTAGAGGCAGTTATGCCTGCACCACTTCAGGCACCTTGATATGGTCAAGTTTCCTTCTTGATTAGGCAAAGGTGTGCATTTGCACTTCATAGGTGCTGGTTTCCCTGGCCATCATGACTTGACTGTCCTCTTAAAACCTTTGTTTTGGTTTGGTTTTTTCCTACTTCACTGAAAAAAATCAAGCAAAAATCCAAAAAAAACCAACCAAAACCCCAAAGGAACCAGTGGTACTCAGTTTAAGAGGTCAGTTTTAATTACTATGGATAAGGATTAATAATTTTTTTTTAAATTGTGTACTTGGTCCCGTGGCTTTGGGAATCAACTGCTTTTTTAGTAAGTTGGGTAAGAAAGCAGTTGGTGTGTCCAGAGCCACCTGCAAAGCACCTCTGGTGGATTTGTGCCATTCCCACAGCTGAGGGCCCAGGACACAGAGAGAGGAGCTGCACAATGAGGGGTAAATAAACTGTTCAGCAAGTCCTCCACAACCCTTGAGTGCTCGGGTTCTGGGCAGCACCTCAGGGGGTTGTTTGTGCAGGGCTTCAGAGCTGCTGAAAAAAAACCCTGCCCTGAGTTTCCAGGAGCCTGGAATGGTGTCATCTCCCAGACCTCCTGCTCCTGAGCCTCGGAGCTCTGTGTGTAGGAGCTGCCCCTGCTCCCAGTGAGAACCTTTCCCCAGGGTTTGTGTGTGTGGGGCTGAGCTCACAGTGGCAATGCCACTTCCCCTCCATTGCTGACCAAAACGAGTCACCAGCACTCCCTGTCTCTGCTCCAGCACATTCAAAAGCACTTAAAATGTTTTCTGAGTCCTCTCCTGCTTTTTAGCTCTCTTTTTTTAACACACAAATTGGTTTCAGTACTTTTCCTGACTTCCCTTTTTTCCTTACCATCTCTTCATCTCTCCATTTTGCCTCAGCTTTTTCAGTTTTTTCCCCCTTCGTTCTTCTATTTTTCTTTCTGTTCAGTCTCTATTTATTCCTTCTGCTTCACAGATTGTCTCTCTGCTTGGTTTTCTTTTTCCCAGCACTTACTATATTCCTTCTGTTTTTGCAGCCCTAATGCTGGCTTGTCTGCCAAAGAATAAACTCCTATTTATGGAAAATATATGCAGCTCTATGCACTGCTAAAACATCTTCAGACTGTTTGCTCACAGCCATCCTGCAGAGCCAGCACGAACTGAGCAGCTCCTGCTGCATCCCCCAAATCAGAGCCAAGTGGCCCCTGAGCACACACCTGTCTCAGTGCACCAACCCCTTCCTCCTGTGCCAGGGACACCGTGCAGTTTGGGTTTGTGGGGGAGAATTCCATGGGCTGGGCCTTTGGATGGGATTACTTTACTCTTCCCACCCAGGAAGGGATAACAATTAGTTCTGCCCTCCAGTGCAGGTCAGTGGAAATTGCTGAACTGCCAGGTCAAGTCAGACTTCCAGAGCACTCCACATTTGAAGGTCTGAGCAACTGGTGTTATAGGCTGATTTTCTGGGACATCTGTGAGGTAAACAAGATTGGTATGTCGGGGTGGTTTCATCTTGTGCCTCTGGATCAGCATCCTAAAGCAGCAGCACTCCAGGCACGGGGCCTTTTAAAGCACTCAGGTTTTCAGCACTGTTTCTCACCAAGGTACAGGAAATAACAGGGGAGAATTTCAAAGGCACCAGGGGTAGTTCTTCCACTGAAAGTCAGTGGAATTTGTGTGTCTAATTCCCATTTGTGCCTTTGAAAACACACATGGCCCTGCTTTGCCCGTGGCTTTAACTCTCCGGCGTGCAGAAGCACAAGCCCCACGTTCCTATTCAACCTTCCACACACCTTTTAATTTCCTTCCAGTGTCACAAACTTTCTGCAGTAGCTGAAATATGTCAGGGATGTTTTTGTCAAATTGCTGAGACCAGGTTCTTCAGCTCCCACTATGCTCTTCTGGGGTGATCAGATCATGATGGTAGAGTCACATAAGAGCTTATTAGCAGCTGTTGCAGACACTTTCTCTGTGCTCTAAAAACAACAACAAGAACAACAACTCAGCTGGGGAGAGCATATGCAATAGCCTTTTAATCATTGCTTCAACTCACCATGTCATCCTGCGAAAGCTTTCTCATCAATGAGGCCAGGACTACAAAACCAGAGAACTTCTTAAATTTTTCAAACACCTGCATCTTGTGAAATGAATTTATGCTACCAGATTAAAAACAAAACAAAACAAAAAAAATCTTTTGGATCAGAAGTGTCTCCTTATCAGGAAACGAAGGACAGGAACAAAAATACCCTCCTCCTCCATCTCCTCCTCTTCTTTTCCCACCTCAAACTTGATGATAAAATTCTGTACTCTGACAGCCCCCTGGCAAAACGATAGCTGAGTGTTTACAAACGGGGCTTTTCGATGCAAGGGTGGGATTGAAAACCTGCCCACCACTGGCACCTGAGCGCTGGTCAGGCACTGCCTGCTCCTGCCCCTGTCCCTGTCCCTGTCCCTGTCTGTGCTGCCCAGCTGTGTCCAGCTTTGCCTGCCACACAGAGGGCCAGGGAGGCAGCTGGGGGTCCAGTGCCGAGCTTTGGGGTGTGTGTCCATCCAGCAGTGGCAGGGAAGGCTGTCCTGGTCCCTGGGCTGGGGTTGTGCCCACGGGTCTGGTGTGGGATCCGTTCGGTGTCCTGGTCCCTGGGCTGGGGGTGTGCCCACAGGTCTGGTGTGGGATCCATTCACTGTCCTGGTCCCTGGGCTGGGGTTGTGCCCATGGCTCTGGTGTGGGATCCGTTCAGTGTCCTGGTCCCTGGGCTGAGGTTGTGCCCACGGCTTTGGTGTGGGATCCATTCACTGTCCTGGTCCCTGGGCTGGGGGTGTGCCCACAGGTCTGGTGTGGGATCCATTCACTGTCCTGGTCCCTGGGCTGGGGTTGTGCCCACGGCTCTGGTGTGGGATCCGTTCAGTGTCCTGGTCCCTGGGCCGGGGTTGTGCCCACGGCTCTGGTGTGGGATCCATTCAGCCGTCCTGCCTCTCCGCTGCCTGCTCCGCATGGATTTGTTTCCTTCCATGATAAGTCAGACACTGATGGTGCCACTGAATCCGTTATGGAGCCCCAGGCAGGGCTGCTGGTTGGTGTCTGTGTGCTGCGGAGCTCTGAGCTGTGCCACCCCAGGCACCCCCGACTCGGAGTGCCCAGCCCCGACCTGGCGGCTCTGCGGCAGCTGAGCGGGCCCGGCGAGGTGCGCGTGGCCAGCAGATGTCTCCCAGGATATTCCTTTGCAGGCTCTGCTCTCCCATATCCCTCTTTCCTGAGGCTCCCGAAACTGGGCTCGGTGGGTTGGGAGAAACGCTGTCTCTTTGCCTGTTCTCTGCAAATTATGGCCCCAAATACACAGCTTTGTGAGACTGAGGTTTTTTAAACCACAGCCTAAATTAAGGAAATGGTTTATAAATGTAAAGAAAAAAGGCAAGGGAAGGCAGCGCCTCTGTGTCTTCAGAACATTTCATGATTCTTTACAGCCTTGGAGAAAAGGAAGCAATGTCACTCATGGGGCATACAACATCACTTTTGACTGGGAAAATCATTAGCATTGCTGGGACTCTGCTTGGTTTTGCATGGGAGAATGGGTAGATGGCAGGAAACCATCCTGTGTGCAGGTGCAGGCAGTGTCGGCGTGAGGCAGATCTGCTAATCAAGCTGTACCTGCCGAGCTGTGCTGGCAAATTGTACCCTGGGCAGGCCTGGCCCAGGCGTGGGCGCTTTGCCTGAGCTGTGTTCAGCTGGAGGAGCTGCAGCACTGGGGATAAGTGGCTGCTCGTGGCACTGAAGGAATTAGTTGTAGAGGTGGAAGAGGAAGGCTGGAGTCCCCTGGTCCCAGTCATGTTCACACCAGACCGCGGCACTTTGGCCTGGGTGGGGTTTTGAGCTCAGCACAGGTCACACAGAAAATGCACACTCTGTTATCATCGTGCAGGAGCTCTCCATTGGCATGATCCATGTCTTTGAGAATACAATAGTCCATCACCAATCCAATCATCTTTCTGTGACTGAGGGGTTTATGCAATTATGAAAAAGTGGATGATTTGAATGTTCTATCCCTCTTGTGGAATTATGTTTGGAATTTATCCGGCGAGACAAGGGAAGGGATTTTGTTTGTTTTGTTTGATCATTTCTTATCACAGAACTTTGTTTGACTCAAACCACAATGATACAACATTCAAACAGCACCTTCAGATGTAATATTGATTTATAAAACAGCAGTGCACAGCTGCTAAGCTTCACTGTTTCAGACAGAAGGTCTTCAATTCCCAACAAATTACTGCCGTTTCTACCTATTTACAAATTAATGTTTCCTCTGAACCTTGTGCATTTCTTATTATTCTAGTCTGCTTTCTTCAGTTTCTGCTTAGAAACCTTGTGTGAGTGTGTATTATACAGCGATAGGGCAGCTTTAGAGCATCAGTTAAATTGGAGTTAAATAAAAAAAATCTAGATCAACGTTTATCCTTAGGCAAGTTATGCACTGAGTGAAATTAAACCACTATATGTACTTGTAGATTGAAGAATCAGAGGTGGAGGATGGGTCAGAAACACTAAGATCAAAGTTTTTCTTCTTTGAAAAAAATCCCTTTGAAAAGCCCCCATGCCACCTATTCTGCTTGTTAATGTTTTGACTGGAAGTGTCTGGCAGTGTCATCAGCAGCAGAATATTTTTAAAGACCTTTTTTTCTTATTTGGAGCTGACTCTAATAGCAAAGCAATGGATCCTTAGCAGCCTCTGTTATATGTCTCTTAAGGGAATATTTTTGTTAATTGCAAATATTTGATTGACAAACATGGGATGCAATTAGTAGGCAGGCACAGTAGGAATGTGCAGTGAACTGGATCTCTGAACCAACAGATCTCAACTCTCTCAGCTTGATCTGAAATAGGCAAGAGCATTTAAACCATATGTTTCCCTCAAACTTTTCCTTTCCTCTGAAAATTCCTTATTTCCCTCAACTAACCTTCTTTCACTCAGTGCACCAAGGGAGCTAATTCATCTACTGCGATCACGTCAAATAAAGACAGAACATTCCACACAAGCTGCAGACTTATGCTGCTTTTTGACCGTGGCAGTAAAAATTAATGTGGACAAGACTATGCATGCCAGTTGTGCCTTACAAAAGCCCTAGGTGAAAGAGAATACAATCTAATTTAACTTTAGACATTTTGAGCTTAATGGTCTATTGAAACAACCTGGTACCATCTGACTACATTTATCAATTATATTTCTTTTTATTTATACAGAGTACTGTCTTTCTGGAAAGGCTATAATTAAAACTTATCTAGATAAATTGTGCTCGGATTCTGTGGCACGAGAAGGAATTCAAAGGATTTCAGTGTTTTTATGTGTTCTTTTTCATAAGAAAAAAGGGTTGCTCTGAAATCTTTAAAAGGAAATAGATTTTCATAATTAGAATAACCTAACTGCAATAATTTTCATAATTCCAGCTAAGAATGGCCAGCAGGAAACGCAGTGTGGCCTTTAGATGGAAATGCTGACACCTCATGTTTCTTTTTCTGGGTAAGAAGCTGCGTTTTCCATGGAAAGGGTGCTCGGTCCCCACTCCTCATGGCAAGGGTCATTGGCAGGAAAGCTGCCTTGGGGGGTTCCACCAGTTCTTGGGGTTTTCAGGCCATTTCAGCTCCTGCTTTGTGCCATCATAATTGTTTCTGCAACAGCCTCGCACTGTTGGGGTTGGAGAAGGGTGAGGGGCCCTGAGCACCTTCAGGTCTTGCTGCAGGATGTGCTCCAAGGCTGAGGCACCTGCAGAAGGCGGGGTGGCCCAGAGACACCAGGGAGGTCACTGACCCTCCTGAGAGCCTCATGTGCACCTGTCTTGGACATGGCCAGGTCCGCCTCAGCGTCCAGTGCCACGGCAGGGAGGCATTTTCAGCAGCAAAATACCAATGCTGTTTGTCATGAAGCAACAGAGCCTGACCTACCCTCATGCACTAATGCTTGTTGTGTTGTATTGGGGATCCAAAGGACTGGGAGAGAGCACTCCTTTCTCTCTCTTATTTTTCCCATGCCATCAGCCCATCTTCCCATGAGCTCATCTCACTCATGGCAGTCCCCAGCCCCTGTGGGAGCTCTGGCAGTGCTCACACCAGTAGCAGAGTTTGTGTGGACCTGCATCCCCACACTCCCCACATAAAATCCCATGGAGGGGCTCAGGGAGCTTTGCTCATTTTGGAAGGGCTGGATCCCACAACATTTACTCCTGCTCGGGGCTACTCACATGACTAAGGCTGACTCACAGTAAGTGTTGCAAGAGCCAGCCTTTAATTTGCAAATCCCAGCAATGGTATGTGTTAATCAGACACTTCATCAGTGAAAAGAGTGCTAGATCCATAGTAGATGCATGGTAGGACTATAAATACAAGCTAGATTTCTTGAAAACTTCCTTGCTGAGTTTTGTCCCTAGAAGGGAAAACATTATTTCACTGCTGTCTGAGTCCCGAATGCAAAATTTCAGATTAGAACTTCCAAAAAAAAAATTCCATCTGTGGCGTTTCATGCTATGCATTTGTAACCCTGTTACTGAAGCAGTATTTGACAGGGGCAGTTAAAAAATACTTTTCAGGAGGTTGGAGAGTGTTTTTTTTTTGTCAGGGCAGTTAAGGAAGGTCCTTTGCAAACCCACAATAATTTAGACAGGGCTTCATGATGAACAACCTTGGTATGGCAGAGTTATTTTAAATGCTGATCCAGGTGCATGCTTGGACTTGTCAAGGTTGCCCTTAGTGAGGACCAGTCCCCTACAGATAATTCTATTTTCACACTGGAGCCGTTGTTGTGTCTCTCTGTTTAAGTGCTTGACAGAAAATGTCCACAGTTAGGCAGTGCATAATGTATACTGTCAATTTGGAAAATCTTTGCCTGTGACTGTGCTGAAAGAGGGACTTTGTCACAGGTCTTCTCTTCACAGCTCCACAATTTAAATTTTCCTGTTTTGTCATGTTAATGTAATTCACTTAAAATATTTAAATTGTCCTTAATTAATTGAGGAAGGAGATTATCATCGTGGTGAACTTGCAGGCAGTGTGAGGAACAGGCCTGCCACACTTTTGGTGAGCACAGGTGATGGATGGTGTTGACGTGAACGGCTGCAGTCACACAGTGTGTAATACACAAATTACACCACCATGTGTGTTCCTCTGTGTTATGAAAGCCTTTTGTTTATACATACCCAGCTATACATTTACACATTATGTAAATAAACACACATATGCCCATGCAATTTAATTGAATATATGGCTGTGGGTTAAGAGGCATGTTACTCTGATGAAAAACATCTTATGGTACAGAGTAAAAATATTTTCGACGTGCTTTTGAGCCTCCTGTAGAATTTAAGAAGGAACTGCAGAGATTTCTTTAAGGTAGTGGTTCAAACCATTGAATATGGAGGCCTGGTATTCTTCCAAAACCTTGAGGCCCTTGAGTGCCATTCTCAGAAACCCACTGGGTTTCATTTTTATCCAAGTCCTTTCATTCTTACTCAGTTATGAGCTTTGCCATCCATCTTTGGCATACACAAAATGGAACATTGTGCTGTGAGTTCTGTTTCAAATTATGTATATATTTTTAAGGCAATGGGCAAGAAATTATGCATGTAGATTAGCCTTTCCAATCATACATTCCCCCCAAACCTACATAGGCATCTCAGGGTGTAATGAAAAGGTGCCCTGGGTACGTTCAGTCACCTTGGGGGTGCAGCGTGGTCTTTGCTGTGCTGAGAGGGGCATGGAGTGATGGGCTACTGGTGCCTCCTCCCCACTCATCCGTGCGCCTGGAGGTGGGTTCCCACTGGAAAAACGCCTTGAGGAGCTGCAGGAGGTGCTGAACCCACCTCTGGGAGGGAGATGTTGCTGGCCCTGCCCCTGGGGCTGTGCTGCTCGTGGTTCCCCTTCTCCCTGGTGCTCACCTGTCCCAGCGCGGGGCAGCACGGGCCGTGCCGCAGGTGCCGCGTCTCGCTCTGGCAGAGCCCAGATTGGTGTGCCTGCCTCACAAAGGAATGTCTCGGTTTGCTCCTTGTTTGTTGTTTCCCCGTCTCGGGCGCTCAGCCGGGCTCCTCTGCTCCAGCTGTTGTGTGACACGGCGCAGCCATCAAAGCTGCGCGCCCCGAGCGGGGAGCAGCAGTGACAGACTCCCCGGTGCACCCGGGCCACGTCCCAAATCTATTGTTCAACACCAGAAGGCTCAGCAGAGTGACTTGACAGGTTCTTAAAGCACTGCAGAACTTCAGCAGGAAGTTTTCTGCCTTTGCTACCCCTCAGTGCCTCGAGGCAGACGCGAGGCGTGTGCCACTTGAGCAATTAACAGAAAGGGGGTGATGAGGGCTCCGGGCACAGGGACACTCAGGTGTGTGAGAACCAGCAGTCCCTCTGCTTGCAAGGGCTGACACTGGGGCGCTTTGTGCTCTCGCATTCACACACCGTGTTCTGAGCGTCTTTGTTATCGTCGCCTGATAAATAAACAGCCCTAAAATTACAGAACTTATTATGGTAATTGAGTGAAGAAAAGGAAATGCAAACCCTGCCTTACTATCTATTACATTGCCACTGCTAAAGTTGCC
Source organism: Pithys albifrons albifrons (assembly GCF_047495875.1). Classification (NCBI taxonomy): domain Eukaryota; kingdom Metazoa; phylum Chordata; class Aves; order Passeriformes; family Thamnophilidae; genus Pithys; species Pithys albifrons. The sequence goes on along the minus strand of NC_092459.1, from coordinate 116,014,509 downwards.
TAAACCTGTGCTGCTCAAATGATATTGTAATATTAGCCTTCTTCTTTTTTCACAATGATTGTTTTCTGTCCATCTCAAGCTGGATGTCAGTTCATTTAGATTTACATCAAGTAGTAAATTAAAATAATCACTCAGCAAACACTCTCAGCTCAGTTTTCTCTTTCAGTCAGGAGTTGCGAGAGATGCTTGAAGCATTCAAGCAGAAAATATTGCTGTCTAGATATTTGTCCTCTGGGTGATAAAGGAGGCATTGTCTTGGGACCCACTCAGGCCTCGGAGCTGATAGTAGCTGTGCATCACAGCTGTGAAGTGCGCTTTGTTATGTGTCTGAGGATTAGGGTTCAGGACCTTGTTTTTCTTGAAATACCAGACTGATCAGAGCTGCATATGTTCGGGGGAAAGCAGAGGTCGATGGTTCTCTGTCCACATTTTTACTAGATTATTTTTGGACAGAACTCTGGGAGAATACCCTGCAGCTTAAACCATCCCAAGAGTTTCTCATATTCTGCATTATAACCGTCATGGCAAACAGGCTGTAGTTTATCTCTGCATTGGAAACAAAAGACTCCCAGCACCGCAGACACGCCGGGCTTTGGACCCTCGCTGGAGCAGCCTCAGTTCTGCTCCTTTGTGCTCCACTTACCCTACAGCTGCCCATTTAGAGGCACAAATGCACCTTGATATAATAACCAAATCCAGAGGATGTCTGGCCTTAAGGACAGCACGGATCGACAGTTGGTCTTAAAGCAGGGGTGGCACTGGGGTGGTGTCCAGAGCAAGGGCTGGGGGGGACAATAAAAGGCTGTTCTGTGTTTCTAAGCTGTGTGTTCCAGAAAAAAAAAAACAACAAAAAAAACCAACAACAAAAAACATGTGGATTTATTTTTTCTATTAAAAAAATTAATCTGCATCATTTTTTCCCACCCCAGCCAAAGAAAAAAAAAAACCTAAAAACACCCCCCACCACCACCCCCATACACCCTGCAGTATTTATTTTGGCAAAAAAGATGTGTTCAGAAGCACTCTTAGTGAAGATGCTGTGGTGAGTGAAGGTAATACTCCCATTACAGTTGAGGTGTGAGTAAAGACTGCAGGATCTGGGCACGATCGGCTCAACCTACTCTTTGTGGCAGCACAGGGTGGGAGTTTGTGGGACTGAGGATGTGGGGCCAGACTCTCATCCCACTTTTGTTGGTGTGATACTACAGGAGCTAACTGGTTCTTACTGATAAATAGAGGACTTTATGTGGCTCCTTTGGTGCAGGTGAATGTACCTGCATGCATTGCAAATTCACCTTTCAGTGTCGGTCTGAATCTCCCCCTTCCAGAATGGAGCTCTGGTCAATGGGCAGAATATTGCCTTTGAAATGATTAATGCTAATTGTGGAACTCCACTGATGGGATGGAAAGAAGAGCATTTGCACATATGCAGTGCAATGCCTGAGGATTGGTTGCAAGTATTTATCTCTTTGGAAACATGTCCATGGGCACAACTTTTAACCCCATCAAGCTTCTGCATAAATTCCGAGGGTCACCCTTATATTTTTACTTTTGAAACCAGGCCTTCCCTCCCTCCATGGAGCCCCATCCCTGCCCAGCAGGGCCTGTGGGGTGGCTCAGGTGCTCCTCTCTCCATGGAAAGGGGAGCTTGGAGCTGTGCTCCAGGTCACCTGGGAGGTGGTTTGAGATATTAACTTGAGCTTAGGGGGTTTAATGAATGGCATGAGGTTGCCAGCTCAGGCTCAGCAGTTGACCCAACAGCTCCTGGACATGTTCTTACCAGTCCAGTTGTTTTGTGGATGTCATTGCCATTCACAGGAGGCTCTTGGCAATTTTCTCTTCTGGTGGGCACAGCAAGAACAATCCAGAATTATTTTTTTGCCCAGACAAACTGGTTTCCAAATGACAGAAGGATTACTGGAGCAGGATGTGGAAAAAGGAGCCTTGGCCAGAGAAGGACCAGTATAATCATTGTTTGAATTAAGCTCCAGCTCCCCACATAGATCTGTGTTCTCATACTCTGTAGTGCTGGACACTCTCCTGCCCTGCTGCCCTCGTGCTCCTCTCCCAAGGGTTTCTGTGGCCCAGAGCAGGGCCATGTGGAGGGCAGGGAATGATTCCTTGTCCTGGCAGCCCTGATCTGCTGTGGTTGTGCCTGCAGAAAGCTGGCATTTATCACTGGAGACGCACTGATAGCAAACCTTCCAGAAGTCTTGGAGTAGCAGTCAGTGCGTCCTTTGTTTATAAGGAGTCTTTTATATTTAGGGATTTTCCTTCCCTTCTGCTTCTTCCTTTCTTAGGAAATGACCACGGGGTACTGATCTCTGCTTTTGTGCTCATAGCAATAGTCTCTCTCTGTTTTACTTGTCTTCTGGCTTTTTTATTTTTTCTCACTGTTTTTTTTTTAATGCAATTTGCTTTTCTTTTTTCCTTCTTTGCAAAGGTTTGCTTTACCCTTCCTCACTCGTGCTACCACAGCCAACCATCAGCCCCTTTTCTCCTCAAGTTGTTGCTGCTGGTGGGGTTCCTTTAGTACTACATTTTCCATGCATTTCCCCCCTTCTTTCCTAAACCAGTTGTACCTCTTGTTTCTCTGTCTCATACTTAATCTTCTTCCTATATCCCGGCAAAATATATGAGAGGTGCCACTTACTTTTCCTCTCTAATCCCCCTCCACAGCCCTCAGAAACAACAGAAAGGGGAATTCTCTTGTTGATTACATTAAAAAAAAGAGAGAAAGACAATTCCTGAATTAAGGGAAAAGAAAACCTGCCAGGGCAGAAGGCACCTACAGCCTCCAACTCCTTGTGCAGAGTCCCATCTGGGAGGCAGAGATGTGAAACCCTCCCCTCCTGGTCCCTGTTTCCTCTGCTCACGTGAAGGAGAGAATGGCTAAGGTATTTCAGAGTGTAAACTGAACTGCCATACCAGAAATTACATTTGTGGATTTACATCACCTGCAAATGAAGTCTCAGAGTTTTATGTGATCCAAGATCTTCATGGAGAGAAGTACAGGCATTCACATCCGAGTTCTTCATGGAGAGAGGTACAGGCATTCCCACAGGCCTGTCATGACACTTCCTGAATTATTTGAGGCGTACATTGATTTCCAGATATCTCAATACCAACATGAATGTGGAAATGCTGAAATTATCAGCATATTGACATAAAACCCATGCAAAACAAGACACTGTTGTTTGTGAGTGCTGTGGCTTGGGCTTTGTTGCTGCTGTCACCAATCTCTGCCATCAGAGCCCTGTGTAACACCAGGCAGTGGAAGGGGGAACTCCCCTAGTCCTTTGCGACGAAAAAAAAAAGGAAAACAAAAAAAAGAGACATAATTTCCTGCCTGCAGGAAAAGAACTGCTGGGGTAGAAGGTTACCAAGGCCTCTGGCTCCTTGTGTGTAGCTGAAGAGAGTATTCAGAGAGTTCAAACACAAGTAGGAGATCTCTGAGTGCAGGAAACAAGCAACGCAGTACGAGGTGAGAGAATTAAGCCCAGAGCAGGAGGGCAGTTACCCTGTGTGCACCCACCCCCAGCAAGGGAGGTGGCCAGCACATCCTTGGAAGAGGCATCTTTCTTGCTAATTTGAGAACTGCCAGGAATGGCAGTATTATTTTGCACTCAGCTGTCGGGATCTGTGTGTGTGTACCTGGTTAAATGGCACCTTCCAAAAAGCACAAATGGTCCTTGATAAAGTCTTTGTGCAGTGCCTGGCAGAATGGCACCCCTTCAGTATAAACAAATGATATTTTAACGTCTCTGTTATGTAGCAAAATCTCAGTGTTGTGGCTGCTGTTATGGGACATGAGCAACTCTGCCTGTTTGCTGCCATAAGGGTTGTGGATTCACAGCAGGACAGCCCATTGCTGGTGCCTTCCTGCCTGAGGTGGGCTGAGATCCACAAAGGTCTCTGAAGTAATTCTAGTTCACTATTAGGAAATACTGGAAGTATGCAAATCATAGGGAAAACCAAGAGCCTTGCATCTGAGGTTTTCCTCCCTCCAACACCACAGATACTGTCGTGATGTTCTCTGGACTTGCCTGGTGACAGTGGGATGGATGTCACAGCGGGTTCCCTTTTGCACGGACACTCAGGTTTCTGAACAGCACTGTGCATATTCCACACTAAAAGGGCATCTCAAAAGGCACATGTGGCTGCAGCTGCTACCTGGAAATCCAGAGGCCGTTGTTTTCCTTATTTCATCTGTTGCTAGTCAGCTGGAAAGCACAGTGACCTATGAGTAATGTGGTCATCCCCAACTCATGCTGATAAAACCTTTACACTGCTGCCTCTTGCCATCTCTCCTTCTCTATCTCTCCGAGATGTTCTGATCCAATCTTGACTTCCTTTGAGGTAGGGCATTCTGTCTTAATGCCCTAACCCCCTTGGAGAGTCAGAGAGAAATGATTTTGAGATGGTTTTTTGTTGTGTTTTTGCCTGATAGACTTGTCTGCAGGGCTTTTATACCAGCAAGAGAGGATGTGACTCCATGGTCATGACCCAGGAGCCCTTTAGGACTCTGCTCCTCTCATTTCGTGCCTGCCATAGGAGGCACAGCAGAAGAACTTCCAAATCCCAGAGTATCCATTTGGTCCCAGGGGCAACAAGCCCCCATGTGTAGCTTAGAGCAACCTGGAGCTGGGAAGTAGCAAATCTGTTTCAATTCACTCCCTCCACCTTCTTGGCAGCACTACACATGTCCTGGCTGCCACCAGGCAGTCACTTGGAATATTTGCAATTCCCTGAGTTCGTTTGTGCCACTAATAAATGTTTCTTGTTGGTTCCTTACAGACCAGCATGGTGGATTTCATGAAGGATTTCTACAGCTGAGGGACAACTCTGTGAACTTCCAGGTAATTGCTATTTCTTCTGCTTCATTCATGAGCTGCTCTGGATGTTCTGACCTTTTTTTTAGGCTGCAGTCTTCTTTCCTAACCCCTTAAACTGGCCACCTCATGATCAGACTGTTGTCCTGAGTTGCAACTTAGAGTTACATTGAAGTGCAAACTGAAGGAAGTTCTCGTTCCCACTCAGCATCCAGCTCTTCTGTCCCACCAGTAGAGTTGGACCCTAAACTACTAACTGCCAGTTCATATCTGAGGGGATTTGCTTGCACTTTATAACAGGATAAGTAGTTGAACATGTACTGGATAAAGAACTGTCTGTCTGTCTGATCCTGCCATGACTGTGCTTGATGGTGGAACTCAACTTTCTTGTCCCGAGACAAACACTCTCACACTCTGCCTGGACAGTCCTCATCTATTCCTCACCTGTTTAAAGGGCTGAGATTTACTGTGCATTTTTGTAGTGGATTTTAAACTATTCTATGCTTACATTAGCTTTGTTCCTTTGAGAAACTGAAAGGTCAGGTAAGGGAGAGCTGCAGTGGGGACCTGCAGAGGAGCAGTGGGTGTGATGGGTTGAGAACCACCACATGATGATCACAGGAAGCCTCAGTCCCGCTGTGCTGCCGTGCCCGTGGCAGCAGCTTTGTGCACTGCCTGACAAGGTTGTTGCAGACACAGCTTTAGGAGTCAGATAAAAGCAGAGTGTTTTTCAGTTTGGCACCTGTCCATCCTCGTTATGATAATGTCGGTGTTGGGAGCTCCTTGGGGCAGGGACTGTGGCTTTCCGTATGTCTCGAGTCTCTCCAAGATTGTGGCCAGCATTCTGTGAACCAGAGCTAATAAATCAAAGCCAGTTTTCCCTCATGCGCTTCAAAACCTACTCCATTTTGGAACGAGGAACCATGTACAGCTCACTGCAGGCTTTGTCAAATTATTCCTCCCCTTCACACTTGGACTCTTCTTCATTTTCCACACACTTAATACTCACCCAGCTCCTTTCTGTAACTGGCAGCTGATCCAATTACACACTAGAGGTAGAAATACTGAAGTCTTACAGTTCAAATGTGGAATGATATGCATAGTCACTTTGTCACTCAAATCCTTAAAAGAAAAAAAAAAGGGAAGAAAACTCAGAGTTGCTGGCCATAATTAAGGGCAGAAAATAGAGCACATAGTTAATATGTCCCTGGTTTGCCAATACTGGGATGTCACAAGTATCAGTCAGGAAGCCAGAGCCATGTGGCTTCCCAGATAAAAACGATGGCTTTTTACTGCTGGGGCTACAGTTCAAATCCAGCTTAAGGTTCTAAATGAAATAAGACCCTTAACCTGTGCCAAAACATGGGATCCCTCCAGGTCAGAGCTGAGGTTATTGGCAGGTCAGTGGGATTAAGCCTGTGTTCCAGTGCCTTCAGCACCCTTAATGGCACAAATAAAGGAATTAAAGTCCAAGCCCTGCCACAAGGCCGGGAAGCCTGAAGTGTTTGAGCACCAGCACAGCTACAGAGACACAGAAAAAGGAGAACCTGGATTCTCCAAGGGCAGGAGAGCAGGCAGAGCTGGGGCACTGCCCTGTGAGTCTCACCTGCTGTGAGGCCACCACAGTGAGGTCCTTGGTGGCCACGGACTCCTCTGCTGCTCAAGGGCAGTGGAATATGGGCTTGGGCAGGCAGTGCTGTGTTCTGCCTGAGCTATTTCCTGGGCTCCCTGACTCACTTGCCATGGCAGGAACAGCACAGAACTGTAGCCACAGTCCCAGGTGGGATCCCAGAGGCACCATCAGCATGGGCAGCTCTTCACTGTGTAAGTCAAACAGCAAAGCTGCACTGAGAGAGAAGTTGGTGGTGGTTGCAAAGGATCCCAGTCCCTCAATAGGGACAGTAATGAAGGCCTGACAATAATGACCCGCTTTGAATCAGAGGCAAAGGCAGGGTGGAGGCAGCTGGTGGCAAACAGGTACCCCTTGCTTGCACTTTGCCATTTGACTGCTGTGTGTGTAGCAGGCCTGCTGCCAGAGCTGCACCTTCGCAGAGTTCTGGTTCAGATCCTGGGCTGGATCTTTGTTCAGAGGGCGTTTTGCATTCAGCAGAACAGGCTTGTAAAGCTGCAGAGCAGCAGAAAAGGGTCTGCAGCATTACCAAAAATGCAGGAACCTTCAAAGCCTCCAAGCTCCTCCAGCTCCCACCAGAGAGCTAGAGATGAGAATCCCACATGACAGAAAACAAGCAATAATTAAAAATGCCAATTTTGCCCAAAGAATTCCTTTGTTCGAGGTATGTAAATGTCTTTGCCTGCTTGTAAGTTATTTCATTTTTGATAGTTCCTTAGCTCAGTAATCTGAGCTTGGGAATAGAGGAGTCTGAAAGGAGTGTTACTCTGAAACAAAACACCTGTCTTTCAGTCAAGACTAAATTGACAAGCAACAATTTAGTTGTCTAAACTCAGAGCTTTCAGGATTTCAGACTACATAAATGTCAAGCTGCCTAGGTAGGGCTCAAAGGTGAGCGACAGTGTAGGCAAATATACATTGGAACTTCAATTATCCAACCCCTGATCACTCTCAGTCACCTGAAGTTTAAGCATGTCTTCCTTCACTCTTGGTTTTTACATTTTTCTGTGAAAACCTTTTGTACTGAGTCACCTCTGTCTTTGCCCAGAAGAGTCTTTAAACTTTTAAGAGCTCGTCTCCCAAGGAGCTTAGTGTGTCTGCCAGATCACAGCACCAGCAACCCCTCTCTGACAGAGCCTGTAATAATCCTTCACCTTACCTGGTGCATTGGGATAGAAGAATTAAAATAAATAAACCACAGTTTTTATCTCTGTTGTCTCCAGCTCAGCTTTTCCACAGGCAGGCATGGTGTTGGTGAGGCACCTTCCTCCTAACAGTGTTGTACCTGCATGGAAATGTCTTTCCTAAATGGTTCCTGGTGGGGAGATCGTGTCCTCTAAGGGGCAGCCAGAGGGTGGGATGGACTTTGCTGGTTAGCAGAATTCACCATTAGTACTTTGGATTTCATGGACCAAAGTCTTCCTTTCATTGCTCTCCTGTAACATGTTTGACACTGACTGATAGCCAAATATGCCTTGATTTCCACAGTTTTGAATCTTTAAAAAGCTGTTGAGATCCCAGTCAAGACCCTCAGAGAAATTTTGCTTTGCATCTTCCTGCCTTCAACACTTTTTCTCAAGACATCCCGTTACTTTTGAGGGGGTTTGTTGTGTTTTTTATCTCAGAGGTACCAGCTCACAGTTGCAGGTTCCTGCACCGGCAACTGAACTAAACCAAAAAGATCTGAGTAGCAGAAGAAAATGGATGACAGGAAAGTATGTGATGCCTCTTCACCTCCTTTTGCACCTTAATGTTTTCCAGCCTTATTCTCGCCCCATTCTTGGCTTGCATTTGCCACCTTAATTTTTCCCAGCACTCCTTACATGTTCTGCTCTCCTCTCTGTGGCAAGTCACAAAGGGAGTCTTTTTCTCTCCCTTTCTCCTTCTTCTTCAGCAACTTCTCCTCTTTATCCTTCAGGGGAGGAATCTAAAGCAGAGAAAGGATAGGAGATTTTTGTTTCATCCCCAAGGAGCATGTGAATAAGCCAGACCCTTCTGTGAAATGAGGGGTGGCAAATGCTAATCCTGGCTGTGGCTCCTTTCCAGGGACACGTTCTGTGGGGTAAAAGCTGCTGTGCAAGTGCTGCTGCTCTGCAGGGAAGGGGTTTGGGGTAGAATGAACCCCCTGAACAATGAACCAGCCCCCCTGAGGAAGGAAAAGGGGATTTCAGGCCAGGTCAGGCAACGTCTGCCTTCCCCTTAGCTGAAGGCAAAGAGCTTGATCCTACCAGAACAAATGGAGTAAGACATGGAGGATCCAGTGCTGCACAGGAAAACAAAATCCTCTTCTGAGTTGAAAGCAGAGTTGCACAACTGAACTAGAAGGCAAAATGCAGCCCAGTCATCTGTTGCTCTGGGAATGGGAAGAAAACAAAATTAAATGGGGATATTAAATGGTAAGTTTTGTGGGTAAAAAGGAATCTCATTCTCCTGGCAGGAAACTAATACTGCAAAGAAAATACAGCAACAGGAGAAGACCAGACTGTGCCCATTTCAATATTTAGGAAGTTCTGGTGTCTTAGGTGTTTCATGGCCATCAAAAATGGAAATGAATTAAAGTTGCACTTTAATTGAATTACACAATGACATCAATTTAAACATTAGTAAACAGATGCAATTTTGTGCAATGCTTTAAATTGTGTCTTCTCACATATGCATTTAATTTAAATTTATTGAGATGGTTATTTATGTTAATAAAATAATTAAAAGCAGTTATTTAAGACTAACTATGAAGTAGCAGTGTAACTACCTATATTAATAAGACAGTTAGTTAAGAGATAATGTCTATTGCTTTATGGTGTAATTGCAATAAACAGCTGCTGAGTTTGATTAAGAGCTGAAGTGGAGCTAAAGTGTTTGAGCAATCTCAAAAGCTGTTTGTTGTAAGTGTACTACAAAGCTCCAGTGATTATTCCTCTTATACCAAAAGCCACAGCAGAAACATTGAAATACACCATGGAAAGAAGTGTGGTGCTTTCTCCTGGGTGAGTGGAGCCTCTCCATATGCAGGGTGAGGCTGGGGAAGGACAGCTGGGGCTTCAGTGCAGAGGAGGCTTCAGGGGACAAGAATTCTGCTCAGAGCCAGATTCACCCCTGTGAGAGTTTACACCTGAGTGGTTGGAGGGGAACAGTCTGTGCTTGGGAGCTGTGTTTGCTCAGGGAGGGATGGCATCACTTGAAAATCTTCAGCTGGATCCCTTTCAAATTTTACAGGAAATTTCCGGCCTTGGCTCTAGATCTGACCTAGAAATTTCTTCAGCTTTTTGTTGAAGGATAGAGAGGGAGAGTGAGGCATGTAGTAAAAACCCTTCTGCAACTTTGACCATGAAATGGCTGCTGTCACTCTATAACTCCATCATTAACACGTGGAGCAGACACTTCCTGGTCCCCAAGCATGTCCTGCTTTATGGCTCTGACACACACCTAAACCACAGGCCATTAATTTCAGTGGGATCAAGTAAGCAAAGAGGCATTCCTTGTATTGTCATTGTTATTTACAAACTCCACACTCCTCTGCCTCTGGGAGATGGACTGGGACATAAGACATTTGCCTTTAACATTTCTGCTATATTAGGGATAGCAAGTCAGGAAAGAGGTGCTTCATTACTTAAAGCTCTTTTATTCCAACTTTTATTTGAATGCACCTTTGAATGGTGAACTCTGACACGTTGATTGAGGCACAAATGGGCGGGAGTGCTCAACTGCCTTCTACTGCTCCTCATTCCTGTACTCCATGGCTGCATTAGCAGCCCAAAAGGGCTGTGAAATGCTGCCAGGCACAATGTTACCAGCAGAGGTCTTGCATATTTATGGTTTTGCAGTGAACAAGGTTGGCCAAGTCCTACAAGAAGGGTTTGTGGGATTGGGAGGTCAGAACGTGTCCTGGGTGTCCTCCTGCAGGGCCGAAGCTCCTTTTCACATCACTGGCACTTGGGAATCCTTCCAGCAGGGTTCCAACTTTCAGCCAGATGCAAACATCCTTGGGAAGGTGGGTGAGTCCATCACTGCTCTCAATCAAGCTCAGGAAATGTGTATCCGAGTCCATGTGATCAAAACCCACCAGTCCATTTCCATCAAGGTTGAAGGGTTTTCACATACAAATGCTAAAAGTTCAAAAGGGGGAAAAAAAAGGTGTTAACAGCAGAGTTACACCTGTTTCCTCCTTTCATAGTCTATCCTGGCAGAGATGAGGTATCTTGGGCTAACCAGTCATGTGTGAGGGTTTGAAAAGTCCGACAGGAGAAGGAGCTTGGCAAAGTCGGGCGCACAGCAATTAATCCAAGTGCCAATTCTCCACTAATCCTGTGTGGCAGGGGTTTGCTCCCGGTTCACTGGGGAGGCAGGCTGGCAGGTGGGTGGGTGCTGTGTGTGCACTGCTGGGCACACTCACAGCTGGGACAGCAGGGCTGCCACAGGATCTGCCCAGACAGTGCCTGGCGGGGCCGAAACGGAGCGCGGGACCCGCTCGGCTCCGCCGGCTCCTGCCTCGGGAGAGGCTCAGGCAGCGGCAGGAAAGCCCACCCAGGGTACTGCCTTGTTAAGCTTCTGGGGCTTGCAGGCCTTCCTAACTCTGCCCTGGGGAAAAACTGTGTAACAATGGATAAAAGACTTGGGCCTCCCAGCTTAGTTACAAAGGATTCTCTTCACTCATCCTCTTAGTGAGAAATCCAGTTGAATGCTTTTTGAAATCTTTCAAATATTAAAAATAAAATAAATCTTCTTATTCTGTTCCCCAGCAAGATTCTTGACTGCAGTGCCATGTTGTCACACACTTCAGGTCCTTTAGAATGTCAGAAGGACCCCCCTCAGTGATGTGGCTGCAGCCAGGTACGCAGAGAAAAGGTTATTCAATTCTTTGTGTGCCTTCAAAAAGTTGAAGAAAAAAGCCCAATGAGCCCTGAGAGGGAGAAGATACAGTGGATATTAAAATAATTGGGTGTCAGGCTGCAGAAGGCTCACTGCTACTGCCTAGCTTGGATGGGATGTGCTCTGGAACAGCTGCTGATGTTTATTTGTTTCAGCCAGAGAGGGGACTGTTGCTGCCTCACCTGGGGCATGAACCATTGCAGTTTGATGCTCTGAACGGCTACTCCACAAAATACTTCTCCAGTCAGTTGTGAAGAGAACCAAACGCTCTTTTCAGCTGCCTGAGAAACAGGTTTGCTTTCCACTTCCTTCTCTCTAAAGTGTCATCTGCTGCCTTCCCTCAGTGCCAAAATCAGCCTGGATGTGCCCTACTCCCTCTTTGCTTTTCAACCCAGAGGGGACACACTTCGACACACACTGAGGTCACTTAAAACCTGAAAGAGCTGGGAAAATGGGAGCTGTCCACATGTGCCTCATCAAGGGAAACCATCAAGTGACTCTGCTACTTGTGATTGTAGAAGTCAGTTTTCCTTGCACAGAAATCTTCGACCAAGCACATTGTTGTCATTGCTTTGTAAAGAAAATTTCTTCCTGGGAAGCTCTTGCAAGCAGTAGTGGGTTGTTCTCTCTGCCTTCTGCCTCTTTACCCTCAGAAGGAGCTGTTGAATATTCAGCATCACTTGATTTTAAACTCTTTCTTTAAAGTCTTTGGTGCTTCTCAGTCACTTCAGAGATCATGCTGGTGTGTTGTTCTACCCCCTGGAGTCAGAGCACATGGGAACCTGAATGTTTTAACAGTAGGGATTTTTTGCTAAAGTTTGTGTTTAGATTCATGTGAAAAACATCCACTTGCCTTAGTTTTGGTTGGGGTTTTTTGGGGTGTTTGGGGTTTTTTGACATCTTGCTATCTCTGAATTTAGCTTTGGTTCATTAGTAAAGGAAATAAATAGCCATATTTCTTATTATTCACACTATTACAGAGTGTTTTCCAAGCCCATACATATCCTACAGCTTGTTAAATAATTCTTTATCCTTTAAGAAATTCCCATTAATTTCTAACCAAGAAGAGCAATAATAAGTTAGTTAGTCATCATATATAAAAATCTGAATCATTTTTACAAGTATCTTTAATGGCTTCCATTAATTACATGTCTCCATAAAAAAGCTACCCCTCTCAAACACAGCATCCTTTCATTCTTCAAGAGGATCTAATTTTTGAAACAACGGAAATTAAGGCACTGATGCTTTGTTTGGGCAAATTAAGCAGAAAAAAATCCTCACACGGGTCAAGCAGAAGGTAGAGGAGTCACATGTTCTATTAACTTGTCAGCTACCTTGGTATTATTAGCAAAATTTCCCCAGTCAGCCCAGCACAGTGCTGTGACTGGTGTTCCCTGACTGCAGAGTGCTCCCTGTGGGTGGGCTGGGGCTTCAGCTGCAGCCCAGGGAGAGGACAGGCCTTCCCTGTGCCCATGGCTTTGCCCCACAGGCCCTTGGCTTGGGTTCCGTGGTGGTTGTGTGGTCACCAAGGACACAACGCGAGCCTTCCCTTCCCTTCCCATGCTATGCCATGCCATGCCATGCCATGCCATGCCATGCCATCCCATCCCTGCCTGCCCTGCCCCAAGCAGTGCTGTGTTTCTGTGTGTTCAGCAGCACCAAGGGGCATTTCTAGGGTCAGGTGATGTTTCCTGTCTTCAAGGGGGCAACAACATTCCCATTATGGCTGGGTGGGGGGGAGCGGGGCGCAGGACCAGCCCCTTCAGGGGCAGCTCAGACTCCTGGTGGATGAAGTGGCTGCGAACCCCCAGCCAGGATCATCACGTCGTTCCCTCCTTTTGCCTGCTCTTTGTTAAACTCAGTATTACTTTGCTACCTCAAACCCACAATAAAGGACAACATTCAGGGCCCTGCCATCAGAGCTGCACTGGACAATGTTTTCAAACCTCTTTCAAAAGGCATCTCCTCTGTGTTCATCTGTCTCCTTCAGAAGACACCAAAGGCCCTGAGTAAGGGATGAAAAGGTCAAATGTAAAACAGAGGCCACCCCTAACCCTTCGTGGCCTCTTTAAACCTTTCCATAGTCCATGGGCTGAGAAACACTGAAAGAGGAAGGATGGTGCTGAAGCCTCTTCCTCCCCTGTTTTATTTCAGGTCAGGTAACCTTGCTCACTCTTGTGGAAAGCCCAAGGAGCTCCAGGAGGGATTTAAAGAAGAGATCTTCCTCTCCTGTTCAGGTGAATAGTCATGAATTAGACTCTTGGGAGACCAAAGCAGTATAAATACGTAAGGAAAACTTTTGATTACACATACTGTTAAAAATGCTACAAATACTTCTACTACAGTTAGGTCTGAATTTTTATGTATTTACTTATTTATCTTAATTTATGCTATTTTCCCCCCCTTCCTTGGGAAGTGAAGACTCTCAACAGATAAGGGAGAGAGTTTTGTGTTTTTGTATGCAGTAGGAGTCCAGTACTTGGCCAAGGCCCAGATCTATTGTGGCAAGAAAGTAATAGATGAACTAACTGGGGACTCAGACTCTCTGGCTGGCGTCCAAGAAACATTAAAAAATGTAGTACTGCACATAACAAGTAGGAAGATGCATGCAAATGTTGATGTCTTATTGAAAACTGTTAAGTTATTAATATGTTGGGCTTACAGACACGCATTTGGATTTTAAAACCTGCTGTCCAAGTTCATGCCTTGGAATTACCTGCTGAACTGTATGTCTGAAATAATATTTAAAGTAGTGTCACATTGGCAAGGTGGTTCTGAAGGGAGTGACACGTCTGGGTCCCTGGACTGTTCCTTCTGGGAGCATCAGCTCTGGAGCAGTGGGACTGGTCCAGGGCAGCTCCCAGGGAGGTTCTAAGCAGTGGTCCTGCTTTCCTTCCTCACTGTGTCTTTCCCCCTGCAAAGCAGCAAGTCATGCACATGACCCTCAGGACCTTGAGGGTCCACTGTCCATTGGCTCACATGAAAGATGTGGGTCAAGAGCTTTTTTTCGTTCCCAGAGGTGTCCTTGCCCTCTTCCACATCAATCTGAATGTTCCTAAGGGTCTCTTGTTGCACACTCAGCAAGATGCCCAAAGTAGGTGTGACCACAGGAGTGCACAGGAGCAACCAGGCTGGAGGAGGGGGAGCTGCAGCTGGGGCAGCTCCAGGGAGCAGCCAGGGCTGGCCTGGGAGGCACAAGGGAACCAGAAAGGATAATTTCCTTCTACCACAGCAATAAGCAAACAGTTTTAGTAACTGCACTTTATTCACAACCATAACTATCATCGCTGATATTCACTAGAGGTGTCAGATCCCTGGGTTTGATGCTTTTGCAGTAGTATTTTATCTTTTGCTGCAGAATTCTTACTTTTTTAGTAGGGAGTAGGGCTAAGAGGTGAATGGTGGGATGTGGGTTTCCACTTTTTTTAACCTGACCTTCCTGACTCCCTATTCCCACCTCATTCCTGCCCAGGGCTTTGTTTGAGCTGGAGGACCAGTTTGATGGTTGTTGTATGAAGTGAGCTTGCTCCTACAGTGGGTTTTTTTCTAATCTCTCAACTCTTAATTGTTGCATGCAAATTGTTTAATAAATAATGTTGGACAGAAAAAAAGAAGAATAGATATTAATTAAGGGAAGGATTTAGGCTGACTCAGTCTCATACATGAGACAAAAGGTTAAGTAAATGCCAAGGCTGCTATGCCTCTTCAAACAATGAATATTAGTTTTAGAATCATTAATGTCTGCTTAGAAAACAGAGTCATACTGGAGTCTTGTATGCCAAAATAACCAAGGCCAGGGCTGTTTCTTTTCAATCTGAAGCTAAATTATTCTCCAATAGAGGGCTAAATGTATGCAATTAACAGTGCTAGGTAGGACAACAGGGAACGGCACTTTTAATATGTAGCCAAATTGAGATCAAGTTTTTCTTTAAATCTGGTAACTTGGACATTTAATATGCACAACTGAGTTCTGCAATAGAATTAGTGAAAAGAAGCAGATAATTAACTCCTTCACTGCTTGTCAATGAAGACAGAATGATTAGTCTGCTGTTTACTCATTTCTGTCTTCTAAAGTTGCTGGATCTACAAAAGCAAAGGTTTTTTTCAAGTGCATTCCATACATGGGAAAAGATGAAGACAAGTCTTTATTAGAAAGAGAATTACCACATCATGCAACAACAGCTCTGTACTAGACATGTTACTTACCATGTTACCCACTTAGTATGAATGTGCCTAATAATAATAATAATAATAATAATAATGATTAATTCTCATCCAGAGATCTCCAGGGGAAAGAATATTTTTAGTCCAAATTTACTGAAGGAAAGTGAAATAAAAGATGGTGATGTGACTTGCATAAGGTGACTGGGTAGAGCAATGGACAAATGGGTGTGAAGCTCAGCCCCGAGTCCCAGGCAGCGCTAAACTGGAAATTCCATGGAATTTGATTGGGATGTCTCTGAGGTACAGTTTTTTACTGGTCAAGAAACCAAATCAAATTGTCCCTTTGTTTCTAGGCCTGGTTTGACTCTGCAAGTTTGAAACCCCTGAAGTTAAAATGTATTTTTACTTCTATTATCTGGAACAAGTCTGCACTTCCTTGCTCTGGGTCCTGCCTGAGTCAAAGCCAAAGGGCATCATTTTCCACGAGATGCAGCACAGCCTTTTCTCCTGCTGAGGAGGCTTTCAAAGCAGAGCCTTTGGTGGCAGCAGTGACCCCCCCCTGGAGCCAAGCGCCACGTGCAAATAAACCCTCGGGTGTGAAAATGGGACACTTGAAGAGCTCAAGTTTTGTTCCTGAGGCTGAAGTGCATTACAACTCTCATTTAACTGAGTAAATACTGTTATGCTGAAGTCCTTGGCATTGTCATCAACAGGAAGAGATAGCTTTGCTCTAGGGCTCCTTTCAGTGAAGGGCCTGTCCTGGAAAGTGTTGTATTTACATTTAGTATTTGTGCCATGTCTAGATCGCCCTCTCCAGTCTCTGGGGCTTGGTGCTTTCAGGAGTGAAGAAAACATGTCTGGAGAACAGGCCCATCCAGGGACAAGTCAAGCCCAATTCTGAGCCTGACACTTTAATTTTAGGCTTTTCACCTGCTTTTACTAGGAAAAAGCAAAGCAGCAGCCAAACAGCAGATTGTCCTTTTTGATACTGAGCTCCTCTCACAATAAGGGGTTTATTAGTTTGTGCTCACGCTTGACCCTGTATAAAAGATACATAAGGGAGCTAACAGGGGGTATTTTACTCTCCATATTTAAATCATCTTCCTTAACACCATTTAGAAATAATCTGTACATTTTCTACTAGTGAGTCTTTGTCTTTCTCTTTCAAGAACTTTATTTCTGGGGACTCTGGGTGACTAAAACGGCTCTCTGCTCCCCAGCTGCCTGAGCACTGGATGGCTGCACTGCAGCAAGCTGGAGGTCCCTTAACATAGTGGTTCTACAGGATGTGGCTGAGGCCACTGGGAACATCTTCCCCTTGGCTTCTCTCTGGTTCACCCCTGAGTGAATATTTGATTCTGAAAATGTTCAGCTTTCACTTATTTCACCATGAGTTCACTCCAAATGTCCAGGCATGGCCTTGTGTTTGCTAAAGGTCTGGCTCAGGCAGCGCTGGCGTGGGAGGATCTCCTGTCATGCAAAACCTGAGGTCAGACTGTCCCCCTGCATTCCTCATATGGGCAGTGCTGTCTCTGCAGCTCTGAGGTGACGTGTTCCATGCCACCAGAGAGAAAATTTGGGGGTTGCTCAGTGTTATGGCTTAGTCATGCTCATGATTTTATCCCTCAGGGACAGACCTCAGAGCTCGCTGTCTCTCCTGACAGGCACTGTTCATTGACTCATCCTTCACCTGCTGGAATTGTCCTCATGGCAACACTGTGTGACCAGCCTGGGGCAGGCAAGAGGTGCCCAGGTCCCTCCTCCTGGGGTCAGTAACCACAGACCCAGGTAAGATCAGGGATCCTGCTGCTGTAGTGACAGGGACTTCTGGGATATATATGCACATAAAGATACATGCCCAAACCAACAGAGGAATCCCTCAAACAGTGAAGGAGAAGAGAACTGAGCCTGTGTTGGTGTAAGACTGCTCAGGGAGGTATTTGTGGTCACAGGGCCCTCAGTGAGGGCAGGCAGCCTTCAGCCACTGCTGCCCTGCTGGAGCCAGTCCTGCCTTGATCTGCCAGCTGCTCCAGTCATCCCTTCCCTCCCTCCAGGCTGCTCCAGGCCTTTCTCTCAGTGCTTTTGCACCCAGCTCTGATCTGTGCTCCCTCAGCTCCTGCTGGTGCCTCCGAGCCCCTGCCCTGTGCCTCCAGCCTCACTTTCTCTCAGCTTTTACCTTGTCTCACTTGGTGCTTCCCCTGCCCAGGTGTGACAGCTGTGATGGGTATCCCGACACTGCTGCTCCTCCAGCCTGCCAGCCTGGCTCGTGGCCAGGCAGAGCTCAGCTGTCACACCCCCCTGAGGGCAGAGGTGCTTGTGTTGGGCTGGGTCTTCCCTAACAGACCTCCCCCACTTTTGTCCCTCAGCCCATCTGGGAGTGCCAACAGGCTGGGCAGGGCTGGGCGCTGCTCCTGGCAGTGTTTAAGCCCCAGCTAGAGGCGCCAGGGCACAGAGCCTGTTGTGTTCCGCTCAGGCATAATCCCATCATTACCTCTGATTTGTTCGCTCACGCTCCCCACGGTGCTTTTAATCAACTCCCCATCTTTGTGCCTTCACACCTTTCCGCTTTTCATGATTGGCTCTGCTACCTTCTGCCTCTGCAATGAAATAGTACCATAGAAATCCTCCTGCCTCTTACATACATTAACAATCCCATTTCTTCTCTCTCTGGTCCAGTGAAGGGATCTCCCTCGCCCACAAAGACACCACTGTCTCTGGCAGGCGCTCGGGGAAGAGCTTCTATTCATTATTCCCAAAGTCCAGTACAATGGGTTATAATTAGTTACTGGCCTCTTTGGGTTACCCTACCTTCAAAGGCTCTTCTATAGTTTAGAAGTGAAGGGAGATGCTGACATTAATTTTGGCTGTCTCTCCATAGCATTGTGGGCAGAAGATAAAACTAACACACAGGTAAAGGGATAAGTAACTCACTGCCCAAAAAAAAAGCAAATAGGGTCATCATCACATTCATTTCATGAAAGTAGTGGTGTTGGGGAGAACTCATTAGCCTTTTTGTTCTGCATTATCACCATCATTTATCAGCAGTTGTATCACATGTCACAGCCACTATCCTTTCTGGCATCCAGAGTGGGACCAGAGCACTCCCAGGGAATGCTGAGTTCCGACGCCAGGGCTGTGCCGTGTGATGCACTAGGCACTGTATTAATTGTGGCAGATAGAATTTTTTCCAATATACTCCTAAAGGGACACTCAATAAAGCAATGCAGTGTGATTTACCAACTCAAAGAAGCATGGACAAATAAAACCACATCATGGGCCTGTCCTTCTTTCCCCTAAACCTTCATTTGGTTGTTAGCACTGAAAGTGGTGCAAGTGGTTTGAAAACAAAACAAACCCAACCCCAAGTGAAGAACAAGCATGAGGCTCATCAGTCCACACAAACACGGGCTGCTTTCAGTGAAACATTTTCTTTTAGTTATGTCTCCAGTGACAGGGACCTATTAAATCTTTAAAGAATCTGCTGCTTCTTCAAGCTGTGACTCTCTGATCACTTCTGTGTACACAAACACAGTTCTCCCCTGCAAAGCAAAGTTTTGGGGAGCAGTTTTAGAAATCAGCCAGGAGCTACTCTATGAACCCTGTCCTTTAATTACCCCGTGGTAATTACCCACCTCTTGCATCAATGCAGAGTCATGGGAAGGGAGAAAACTGCAGCCTTGTCCAAGTGGCTGAAGTTGCAGGTATTGGTTCAAGGCAGCACTTAATGGAAGCATCTCATGTATGGAAGGGGTGCACATCCACCATAAGGAAGTATCTCATGTGTGGAAGGGTGCACATCCACCATAAGGAAGTATCTCACATATGGAAGGGCGCACATCCACCATAAGGAAGTATCTCATGTATGGAAGGGTGCACATCCACCATAAGGAAGTATCTCATGTATGGAAGGGTGCACATCCACCATAAGGAAGTATCTCATGTATGGAAGGGTGCACATCCACCATAAGGAAGTATCTCACATATGGAAGGGTGCACATCCACCATAAGGAAGTATCTCATGTATGGAAGGGTGCACATCCACCATAAGGAAGTATCTCACATATGGAAGGGTGCACATCCACCATAAGGAAGTATCTCATGTATGGAAGGGTGCACATCCACCATAAGGAAGTATCTCATGTATGGAAGGGGTGCACATCCACCATAAGGAAGTATCTCATGTATGGAAGGGGTGCACATCCACCATAAGGAAGTATCTCACATATGGAAGGGGTGCACATCCACCATAAGGAAGTATCTCATGTATGGAAGGGGTGCACATCCACCATAAGGAAGTATCTCATGTATGGAAGGGGTGCACATCCACCATAAGGAAGTATCTCATGTATGGAAGGGGTGCACATCCACCATAAGGAAGTATCTCACATATGGAAGGGGTGCACACCCACCATCCCATACAAGAGGGGGGAAACAGCATCTTTTAAGTATTTTGAGCATGGGGCGCGGCAGGGCAGGGCACGGGGAGGTTGATCCCGACCCTCTAGACTTGGGCAAGTGACTGAACCCTGTGATTCAGCTGCTGGGAGCAGCAGCATTTGCTTACCCCACAGGCACAGTGCGAGGATTAATTAATATTTGCAAAGTGCTTTGAAGATGAAAAGTAGCATGTTAAGTACTATAAAGTATTATTAATAGTGATAACAAACTGATAATTTTGGAGTATGTGAGTCTTTTCTTAACCTTTTGTAGAAAGACCCTACATGGCAAACAGCTGAGCAAGTGACAACACTACAGTCAGGCTGGCTGGTCCTCTGCTTTCCAAAGCACTGGGGTTTTGCTGGCTGAGTGAGGCACTGAGGAAGTACAAACCACATTCCATTTCACCTTTAAAATAAGCTGAGATGTATCTTAAAACAGTATGTCCCAAGCTAATATGCCTGGGATGATTCAAACTGTTCAGTGTGTTGGAGTGGAGCAAAACAGCTTTGGAAAGATCCTGGCCTTTGCATTTGGGGCACGTTCTTTGGTCTCTCTCTGTTCTGAACATGTCCCCAAACTTTTTTCTTCTCCCACGTGCCACGCTGATGGCTGAAGCAGCCCCTTCCTGCTTGTGCAGTCCCTCACCACAGAAAC
>NC_092459.1:115653923-115688923 GCF_047495875.1 Pithys albifrons albifrons | reverse complement strand
CCACACTCCTGCTTCAAACACAGGCTTGAAGGCCTGGAAATGTCCTCCCCAACAGGACAGAACACACCTTACCATTTCCTTTTTTTGGTCTCTGTGAAGATTGTGGTGCTGATGAACTCAGCAGTGGATACACCCGAGGCTGATGGAAAACTGTGATCAAAATCTGGCCCTCAGCCTCCTCCTCCACAATTTTAGTTCCTTATAGTGCAGATATAGGTACACCACTGTTGTCTTTGGGTTAGTGTTTGAGGAAACAGGCCTTCAGAACCAGGGCTCCTCTTTTCAGTCTGATACTAAATTAATTGTCAAAATTCCTGTTCTCTCACTTGGAACACACCAAAGTGTACAATGAGATTAGGTATTTCTCAGTTTTTAAAGGGGTTTGGCATTTAGTCTGCAATGTTTCTCCATGAATGAGTGAACAGTGCACAGCAAAAGCTGCATTTGGAGAGTTTAGCCCAATTCCCAGCCCTTACTTTCCTATAAACAGACAGGAAGACAGAGTGGCTGAGAATGCTGAGGTTATCGGGTCCATTTCCAAACTATCATGTAAACGATGATATCCCCTCCACAAGCTGATCTAACACTATCTCTGAACACACTACTGCTCTTGCCCACATTACTGCTACAGGAATCCTTTTCCAGCAACGCCTTCATCTGATAGGAATCTTTTTCCAGTTTTATATCTGTATTCCATCTAGACCCGGTTATAACCAATTTCTTTCATGTCATCATCACACTTGCACTTAGAAGCTGCCCCAAAGCATTCACTGACAGCAGTCACACCCCTTCTGTGCCTCCATGTTGAGATGCTACATCTCCTTTCGTCTTCTCTCAGCACGCGAGGTTTCCTGGCCTGTTCCATCTCACCAGTGCCTCCCTGCACTGCTCCAGTTTAAATTCACCCACTGACATGCCACGCCATGGCATTCAGCACCCCCTCTGTCAGAATATCTCACCTGATGCATCTTAGGGACATTGGTGCCCAAAAGCCATCCTTTCATCCGTGCCTACTGCTACCAATAAGGTCACATTGCAGCAAAACTTATCCTTACTTCCTACGTGTGTGTCCTGGTGCTTCTTATTAAATTTCATTCCATGGCTTCCATTCCAACCCCCAAGGCCACACACTTTCTTTCCTGTATATTCAGGTTCCCCTTGTTCACTGGCAGTGTCTCCAAACTTTGTCAACTCCAACATTTCATTAGCACATTCCTAATTTATGCTCCAAGGTCATTAATGAAAATGTTAAATAAGATGAGTCAGACTGATCCTTGACGAGCTCTGCTAATGAGCCCTTCTTCTGCCCTATGCTTCCCCTTTCACAATCTGTTGCTGTCTCCCCTTTTAGCCATTCCTCACCACTCTCACACGAAGCCCCATCTCTTCCTGCTTAACTAGATGTTTCCCATGTGACACTTCATCAAGTGCCTCACTGATGTCCAGACAGATTAGATCTCCTGCATTTCCTTTGTCCCAGGAATCTGTTATTTCACCAGAGAGAGATCTCAGCCTACTCTGGCGTGATCTACCTTTTATAAACCCAACTAGGATCGATCCCACTCATCATAAACTTCCCCCATCTTTGTTTTTCTCAAGAACACAACTCAAAGCCTTATAATAATATTGTAGTTTGCATCAAGAAGCCTTTAGGTCCCTGGATTGCTCTTCCAGGCCAAGCTCACATATATATATATATATGTATATATTTACTCTTCAGTTCTGTGCTTTATCACCTATTTGATATACCTATTAAAATATTTGCTGTCATTCCCTGTTCCTTGCAAATCCCAAAGACTGGGGGAGCCTCAGTCCACACAGGAGTGTGTGCCTTTTCAAATTACTCCACAAGTGCTTTGATTCAAGCCGTTTTAACCTATAAATTACTCATTCACTGTGACTGTTCATTCAAGGATTTGATATCTAAGATTTATTCTTCCAGCACTGCAATGAGCAAACCTGCCACAAACCACGTGGGTTTATTCCTCAAATCATTACTGTGCTCTCAGATTGCATGCCCTGGCATTAGTGAGCTCCACCTCAAACTGCTTTGTTTGCTCTGTTACCAAAGGAGTTTCAGATACTGATTCACAAATTTGAGTTTGAAAGCCTGGAAATTATTTCCTAGGAAAATCCAAATGGGCAGGGATGGGGGAAGAAGCCCTTCTGCAAAAGGGAATGGACAGGTAAAATGGACCCAGTTAAGTACAGGATCAGAGAACAGTTTGACTTGGAACAGACCTTAAAGATTATCAAGTTCCAACCCCCTGCATTAACAGGGACATCTTTGCCTATCCCAGGTTGCTCCAACCCCTGTCCAGTCCAACCTGGCTTGAACACTTCCAGGGGTGGAGCATCCACAGCTTCTCTGGCCAACCTGTGCCAAGGCCTGCCCACCCTCATAGGAGAGAATTTCTTTTTGACATCTAATCTAAAACTACTCTCCTTCAGTGTGAGGCCGTTCCCCTTGTCCTGTCACTGCACAACCTTGCAAAGAGTCTCTCCCCATCTTTCCTGTGGGCTCCCTTCAGGTACTGGGAGGCCAGAATTAGGTCCCCTCAAAGCCTCTTCTGCAGGCTGAGCAATCCCAATTGTCTCAGCTTTTCCTCATAGGAGAGGTGCTCCCTCCCTCTAACCATCTTGGTGGCCCCTCTATTCAGACCAGAACATACTGAAATGATTATCTCTTCTGTGCTCTGTTTTGTCCAGCTCTTGGTTTCTGAATATAAACTGGCATTTTATTACTATTTTATACTCATTTCAAAAATAAGAGCAGAAATTAATCCTTTTCTCCTTCATCCAAGGGAAGTCATTCTGGCTTTGCTTTACTCCAGGGCAGGCAGGATTGAGATTACCCCAATTTGCTTTAATCTGGTCTCACCTACAGCCTCCCTTCATACAGATCATTCATAGCTGTGCCATCACCCCATCCCTGAGTCCCCTGTCCCACTGCGCATGTTGGAGGTCACCTCTGTCACACCAGAGCTGTGCCCCTTTCCAGGTGGCAGAAGCCACAGCTCAGACCACAGCACGTACCAGCAACCACCTGCAAAACCAGCCTAAGGATGACTTAAAACACAATCCCCTGGGAATTCTCAGTGAAGTCCTTTCCTGAATATCTACTTATTCATTGGATGCTATTAAATATACTCCTAAAAAATCAGCACAAACTGGAAGGGTGAAAGCCATTAGAAAAAACCAGCTTTCATATTCTCCCTGCTGCTGGCAGTCCCTTACAAAGCCAAGCGCTTGTGTTGTCCATGGCAGTTGTGTGAGGACAGGGACAAAGCTTCCCATGCACATTTTATCAGGATTAGAACTGCTGTGCCATATATAGAACTGTGTGATAAGTGCATTAGCAAAATTATAACTGTATTTTAATCACAGCATAGCAACCTCAAAGAAAGCCCCTCCACAAGGCAGGCAAACCCAATAATGCTCAAGTCTGAATCTGAATTTTTGAGCCCTCTGCCAGTGTTTGAGTGGGTTCAAAATTAAGTAAAATGAGTTTATCTATCCCTATTTCTCTAATAATACTTAGCACTTAGCACTTTTCATCTTCAAAGCACTTTACAAACATTAACTAATTAACTATTAATTGGTAAATTTGAAAAGGTTGATAGGTGAGGTGAGTTTCGGATAAAACCCAGCAATACGGATGTTTAGTTTATCTGTGAATTACTTAATCATTAGTGAATCATAGAAATTAGAAATGAAAAAGACCTATGGGGTCACCCTGTCCAGCCTGCTGCCATTACAGGATTTTCCCTTACAATATATTCTCAAGTGCTTTGTCTAGTTTAATTAGAAATTATCCAAGCAATGGGGCTTCCACCATTTCCCTTGGGATTCTCCTCCTTATTCTAATGTATCTTTCTGTTAGGAGGTTGTAATATTCAACATAAGTTTTTCCTTGCCATTTCATCCCTTCATTTCTGTGTATGCCCTCTCACACCATTTCAAACAGTTCCTATACTGTTCAATTACAAGAATAATTTTTTTGCCTTTGCTCCTCCCTGGGCTGATCTGGCCCAGAGCCACCAGATCCTGGAAAGTATCTATTCCTGAAGAGCAAAAAAATACCTTTTGTTGTCACTGAAGGCCAATCCCAGCCTAAACAATATTCTTGATTAAACCACCTAAACTCACTTCTCTTAGGAAGGTGGATTGCTGAGTACTCTGAGCTCAGGGCAAACCTCTCCCTCAGTCCCACCAGTGTTCCTGCTTGTCCATACAATCTCGTGGGATTCCCAAGCCCCTGGAGTGATTCCCTGCACTGTCCCTGAAGCCCCAGGCCCCCCAGTACTGAGCCTGAGCCACTGCTGCTTTCTGCTCAGAGAAACAAACTTCATTCCTTTCCCAGAAGATAACCCTAAAGGGCCTTGTTTGCAGCACAAACTGAGCTTTGTTACTGTGAATCAAAGCAGAGCCAAGGAATTAGACAAAACACTGTGGTGTAAAAGAATATTAATATTCACAAGGTACCAAAAGGTCTCAACCAAAGTGTATCATGAAAAAATGTCCACACTTCATCATTTTTTGCACCCTTGTCAACACCCAGGGCTCATGGGTTCTTCTGCTACCTCTGACACCAGAAACGTTCTAATTTCTGTCTGGACATGCCATTTTCCTTCCTGTCTCCTCCTCCTAAAGGCCATTTTACCTGCTTTTCCAATCATGCACCAATGCTGCTTTGCCTTTCTGGCTGCCTTACATCTTACATGCCCCTTTTGCTGGGGCCAGCCAGCTGGACCTGGATACTCTTCCAATCTCACATAACCCAGCCTTTCCCAATGCTTCCCACATTTTCCACACTGGGGAATCACAGGAAAACAGGAGATGTGATTACAGCAATTGGTCTGTTTAGAGCTGTTGTTCAATTGCATTCCTGAAATAGAATCACAGGACTTCACCAGACACAAACAGGCCCAGAGAATCCATCCCATCCAAGAAAAGGATGATATGAATTTGGGCCCATTTTGAATTTAGGTCCATTTTTTATTAAATCTAATTCTGAATGTAAAATCTTTACAGTGCAAACCCAAACAAATTCCAGCTCTATAATGAACAAAGACAAACATCTGTCACTCCTGCCATTTCCCTCCAGCCTGTGATAACAGATCACTTCTGTCCAGTTTACTGCAACAAAAATAAAGCTGACTATTTAAAGCTCCAAAAATAAACAAACAGAAGTAAATATACTTGACCTGAGACACTCAGATGAAAAGCTGGGTCGGGCTGTTTTAATTTGTTAGGACTCAAGAAAAGCTGGTGAAAGCTTTTATAAGATTACACCAAGATGCCCATCTACAGCAGTGCCTGGACCAGCTTCGGTGCCTCAGAGCCAGCCTGACCTACTGGGCAAGGGGATGGAAACATGAACCAAGACTCTGGAGACTCTGCCAGCTCCTCCAGCAAGGAAAGCTCCACAGACATAAAGGAAAACCTAAAACTGTTTTCTCAAAGGACTTTGGAAGTTCCCCACATGTGCCACAAGTCCCTTTTCTCCACCAGGGATTGTAACAGCACCGTTAATAATTCCAAGAGTCTGCAACAACTGGAATCCAAACTTTGAAGGCGTTTTTTGAGATACACTTTCAGTCCAGAAGAAAGAAAAAAGCAAATAAAACAAAACTGTGGGTTCTGCTACAAAACCAGCCAGCTTGTTTTCTTTTAATGACAGGCAAAACAGTGGAAGTTTGTAGATGTATCAGCAATTGTTGTAAATATTTTGTAGTCCCTGATTCAGTTTTTTACCTGGAGGACAGTGTTTGCTTTACAGAAGTCATCATCTGCCTATCATTTTTCCAGCTTTTGGTACTTAAAAAGTAGTCAATTTGACTTTCATTTTTCAAATTAGAGAAGAAAATAAATGTTCTCCTTTCTTGTGCTCCACAGAAGCACACAGCAGTGTTAAATACAGACAATTCAACTGCAAGCTATTAGCATTTTATTTCATTGCTTAATTTGAATGGAAACTACCTTGGGAAAAAAATAAAAGCATCTAAGCATGTATAGAATTAAATTTTGGTGCTTCTGCCAAAAAAAAATCTCCCTTACACCAGGGGTAAGATTTTATAAAGCAATTAATGATGGCAGGTCATTTGAGAAGGGGCTACACAAAACCCACCTGAAAATGATGCTTCTTGCAATATCTAGGAAAAGGCACCTAGAATAAAAAAGATGCAACCAAAGCCCAGTGGTTCCTTGTCTGCACAAGAAATCTCTTCTTTTCATAAGCAAAAATAGTTTAATGGCATTTTAGTCACATGCAAGTACAGGTGGCAGAGCCTGGCTGAGTTTTTTCAAACTGGTAACAGGGATAAAATTACATCCATGTATAATTAATACATGCTCAGTCATTTTTAAAGGAAGATATTTTTCAGGCAGACAGTCAGAGATCTGAATTTTGATTTTTTACTGGTGCTAAAACATTTCCCAGGGACGTGTGTGTGTGTGTGTATGTGTTTATATGTGTGCCCGTGTGAGGGAGAGAGAACTTACATATTTCTCAAAATAAAAAAAAATGCTTAAATGTCACTAAATACACTCGAATAACAATTTGACAAGTTGCCAAAACCCCCACAAACAGAAACCACCAGCCCACCAAGGCATGTCGGACACAGGAAGATGCTCCCTCTGCCTTCCCATCCTCACATGGACCCACCTGCCCTCAAACCCCAACTTCTCCCTTGGCCAGGTCACATGCAAATGGAACGAATCCCTGCTGGAATTTTCACAGCCCCCACCCCATGCTTGGCACGATGGGGAGGGACCCCAGGGACTGTCCCCAGGGAGTGGTGGTGGTGGCACAGGACAGGGCTGAGCCATTGCTCCCCTGGCGTGTCCTCACATTGTCACATCCATCAGTGCACGGGACCAGCTCCCTACATTTATTTTTTTCCCTCCCCTGAAAATCAAAAAGCGGTTCATGAGTTGGTCGAGAGCCAGCAAAAATGAATAGTAATGAGCCAATTTCAATAGAAATAGGCTCATTACCATGCCAGCGGCTGATAAAACCAAATGCTCTCAATTCTCTCCAGCAAACGAGGTGCTGGAGGCAGTGTCCACCCTCCTGCCTGCAGGAAATAACTCACAATTTCAAAATTAAAAGAATCAAAATACAAGTTGGAGTTTATTCCTATGTTCCTACCTCTGTCCCCCTGCAGGGTCCTTTCTAACCAGCTGGCAAAAAAAGCTCAGATACCACTCGGAGTCTTTTTAGTGAAAAGAAGACCAAAAAAAAATTATATATTTTCTGTGCGTTGTTCATTCCGTGAATGGTAATGGAAAATCCTGTGTAAACTCCAGCAAAAGAGACAGGCTAAGGAGCTTCTTTGAATTCAGCACATTTCTCTGTGCACAACAGGAGGCTACAGGTATTCTTCAGAGGGTCAGAAACCTACTCACAATTTCTCAATTAACAAAGAAAAAGAAAAATCAATATAATCTCCCAAACCCTGTTCCAGCCCTAAACCAAAACCCCAGCCAAGCAAACAGAAGCCTCTCAAGCCAAAACCTCTAAATCAAAACCCTAAACCAAGCAAAACCATAAACTTCAAGACATAAAACCCACCACAAAACAACAGGAACATGTGGATAAATGAGTTAAGATAATTTGGAGAGAATAAAGACACAGAAAAAATGAATTCTCAGAGTCTTGATTTTCCCACCACCTGCCAGTGGCAGGACATGAGGAGCATGGTGAGGTCTGCTTTGCTCTGAGGAGCTAAAACCATTCCTGCTTTTCCCCTGGAAAGGACCGTGGGCTGGAGGGGGAACCCTGGGGGGCTGAGAGCACCTAAACACGAGGAGCTGGAGAGCATTAGTGCAGGGGTTTGCCCCTGCACGAGGGACAGACAGACAGACACCAGGACACACAGCACATCCCCACGCTGGCTTGCTTTGCCAGTGGACATCAGTGGAAGTGCTCCCGTCCCTCCTAAACTTCAGAGGAGAAAAAACCAAAGACAAATTCATAGAATCATAGAATTGACTGGGTTGGAAAAGACCTCCGAGGTCATCAAGTCCAACCCTTGGTCCAACTCCAGTCCCTTTACCAGATCATGGCACTCAGTGCCACAGTCAATCTCAGTTGAAAAACCTCCAGGGATGGGGAATCCACCCCCTCTCTGGGCAGCCCATTCCAATGCCTGAGCACTCTCTCTGCAAAGAAGTTTTTTCTCATCTCCACCTTCAATTTCCCCTGGCAGAGCTTGAGCCCGTGCCCCCTTGTCCTATTGCTGAGTGCCTGGGAGAAGAGACCAACCCCCACCTGGCCAGAACTTCCCTTCAGGGAGTTCTAGACAGTGCTGAGGTCACCTCTGAGCCTCCTCTTCTCCAGGCTAAACACCCGCAGCTCCCTCAGCCTCTCCCCACAGCACTTGTGCTCCAGTCCCTTCTCCAGCCTTGTTGCTCTTCTCTGGACCCGCTCCAGCCCCTCAAGATCTTTCCTGAACTGAGGAAAGAGAAAGAACTCAATATTGTGGCAAAAACAGGTTATAAACACCTCCTGTATAAACAGGCCATCAGATAAATTTCTAAAGCAGAGGAGTTTTTCTCAACCAGAGGAAACAGTGCAGCCTCTGACATTACCTGCTGCACAGACTTCACCCATTTTCATTTTCCAGTGCAGGTTTGGTGTTTGGCAGCCACCTCCTGTCCCACTTTTCCCTCTCCCTGGCAGAGCCAGCCCTAACCACACTCCCTGCTCGTCCCCAGCAACACTCAGCCTCCAGAAATTATTTTTCCCATCTGCCATAAAATCGTGCAGGGCTTTTCCATTGTAGCAGCCTGAGAATTTTAACTCTCCCCTCTTTGCCCTGGCAGCCATTTGAGCCCTGGAACTACAAGGCAGGCTGAGTGGAGTACATCATCTGTAAACTCGCCCTGCCTAGTCAGGGGATCTGGGGGGCTTTCTGCAGCACTGAAATAGAGCCTTTTAACACTGAACGGTGCAAATTGTCCACTGGGGACAACTTCAAATGTCTCCACAATGCATATTTCGCAGTGCTTACTGGCTGGCTCCGGCTGAGCCGCTGCTACTTATTTAGGAGCCTACAAAAACTATTTTATAGATTTTGTTTTGCAAGAGTAAATATTAAGTTTTAAATACATTAAGAAAAATCAGGGCAGGAAGAGAAACAAGATTAAATAAACCTTTCAGAGAGAGTATTTACTTTGTATTTGTATTTTTTTTTAACGAACTCCTTTCCCCGAGGTCAAGACACTGACATTTTAGTACACACAGGTTTAAAAACGAGAACACTCGCTCTCTCACAACTGAAGGCAGCTCCCCTTGTTAATATTAAACTTTTCTATCTGGTTATGACACTGGCTGATATAATAAAGCGGTGATAGTCTTATTATTCAAGCACTGCTATGATAAATTATCCACACTAATTCTGGAGCCAAAGTTGTCTGGGTCCAGCTGGTGTTGCTTAGATCTGTCTTAAGTCATTAGGAATCAGTGGAAAACTCTTTCTCAGAGCCCAGATCTGACCCCTTATTGTCCCCAGAACATCTATGTGTGTGTGCTCACACACATACAAAGCATGTCCTCGTTGCTAATCCACTTCAATTAAGGTTTATTGGGAACGTTTTGGCTTGTGGGGTGTTTGTGCCCATTAATCTTTTCTCTTTCCTTCCCGTTATCTGTGGAAGGTAGTGCCCCATAACTCAGCATCACCCACAGAGCGACCCTTCAAAGACACAAAGTCAAACAGGCTGCAGCTAATTCAGGCACAGATCCCCTTGTTTAACGATGGGATCCCAAAGCTAAGTGTGAAAGGAATGATGACACAGCCCAGCCTGTCCCTCTGCAAGCCTTTACACCCTCCATTCTTGTACACACACAGAGAATCTCCACACACAGCAGTGTTTGCTCCTGGTATTGCCACAGAGAAGTTTTACAGTTTGGCTGATAGACACAGACCCCAAGCAGTGGTGTCCCTCCAAACAAAGTATAAACCTTGACTTGCTCCACACTACAGGTCCTGGTCTTCAGGTCTGTTTGGAATTGACAGAGCCCAGGGTGCCACAGGGCTGGTCCCATGTGAGTTTAGATGTCTCTGTTCAACCTGCACATTCACATTTTATTTTGTCTTGCAAAGCCAGGGTCTGTACAGACCCCTGAGATACCTGACTCACCTCCCTGCCAACACCGGATTGTTGCCCTACAGCTCATTCCTTAGTAGATCACCCAGGTTGGTTTTAAACGTTCCCCACTCACAGCTCAAACTCAAGCCACCGGTTTCAGTACAAGAGTAATGGATGAAGCCCTGAGGTCCACACATAAAGTCAAATTGTGTGGTCAGAGGGCTCCCCTCGAGCTTCAAATCTGTGCATATATGAAGCAATGGGGCCTCCACTGCTCCATCCCAGCAACAGCTCAGACATCCCTCCA
Organism: Pithys albifrons albifrons; assembly: GCF_047495875.1. Classification (NCBI taxonomy): domain Eukaryota; kingdom Metazoa; phylum Chordata; class Aves; order Passeriformes; family Thamnophilidae; genus Pithys; species Pithys albifrons. The sequence goes on along the minus strand of NC_092459.1, from coordinate 115,678,518 downwards.
TCAGGGAGTTTTCTTCTCAACATTCAGTAATTCCATCCCAGCCTCTATAATTTACTTTCGGTTTCCTTTCCCTCTTTGTGCTCCCCAGTCACACTGTGCCCATGTCTTTTCCTCATTAACCATCCCCTCAGCCCCCAAACCCATCCACACACAGCTCCAACATATTTGGGCCCTCGTTTTGCTGTGACATCTCCCTGCAAACTCCCATCGCCCCAGGATGATCTTGAGGCTTCACTGGAGCCTCCAACTGCATTCTAGCAGCTGCAAGACTTCTCCACGTCAACTCTATTGTCATTTACTCACGTTTCCTATCTTTCAGTTCTCCCTGCATCATTCCATATTTGCAGCTCCTCCCCTTTTGATATAATTTGCAAGTATTTTCCTTATCCCAGATCATTAATGAATATGTTAATTAACACAGGAGCTCATGCTGAGGTAACTCACCAGAAGCCTCTTTGCAACTCTGCATCTCTGCCCAGCTTTGCCTTTGTTTCTGGTCCCTCCATTGGCATTGGGAACACATGGCTGAGCTCATGCTCCTGCAAAAATCACAGAGATGGGATGGATGGATGCAGGACTTGGGAATGCCACCTCCTGCTCCCACACGCTCCACTACAAAGTCCTTTGTGCCCCCTCACCCTCCTCTCAGTTTGTCCATCTGTACAATGGGGGAAATCAGACAGGGTGGGAATGGAGGCTGAGGTAGGACATGCTGCAGGAGCACAAAGCTCTCAGCTTCTCTCATAAAATATCCTGCTCTATTCCTCAGGTTAAAACAAGCCTTAATTCTCACACACACAAAATTAAGCAGGAGGTAAACTTGCAGATGAGGCTTAAGGGGAGAAGGCAGACCAGACCAGTAGACCAGGAAACCTGTGGGCACACACACACAGATATATATATATATAAAAAACTGTTGATTTCTCCCTGTGATTAAGAGGTTATTAACACTAATAGAAAACTACAATTTGCTTAAGTTTCCCAGGACACTTTCCCTAAGAGAGCCCAGCAGCTCACCCAGCATGTCCCCCAAACTGGTTTACATGAGCCTGTTCACAAACAGACCCAGATTCCTCCTCAGATAAAACCTGCACCAGCCATGCATTTTTCCAAACAGAGTAGCTTGTTTTCACCCCTTTAAAGACATAAACTCTCTTTAAGGATGAAAAATCTCTGCAGAACCGAACCCTTTTAAAGCAGCTCTGGCAGCATCTGAACTGCATCTCTTCCAAGAAAATCATCAAAAAGCGTCTTGCGAGAGAAGCCCCTAACAGAGACCTCTAAATAATGTTATTTTTACATGCAGAGAAAGCTCCCAGGCACACCACAACCTGAAACCAGCCCTTTTCTGAGGCAAGATGAGTCAGGAGGAAAGGGCAGGTCAAGAGCCTGTGCTTGGGGTCACCCCTGTACAAACACCTGCTTGTCCACAGCTCGCACCTGCACCAACTCACACACACAACAGGGCCAGCTCTACCCATACAGCCCTTGCCCTGCACCACAGGGGGAGGCACGACCTCCCTCCCCACTTTAACCAAAGGCACTGAAAGGAAAGGTTTATTTTTTTTTCCACCAGCCCCAGAAGGTCAAATTTCTCCCCCTGCACCGTTGTACTTCTGAAAAGACTAATTGGGCCTCCAAGCTCGCAGGTGTCCCACCAGGCGACAGCGGCACCGCGCGCTCCCCGCGGGTCACAGGATGCCTCTGCAAAGTGGCTTCTTTATGTCAGCCCTGGGCTCTCTCCCAGTCCCTTCCCAACACGCAGATGCCTGCACAGAGAGACTACACTAAGATGGAGAGCACGGTTGGGGTGTTTCCCCACCAGGGTGGTTGGCTGCCCCCCGCCCTGTGCCAGTGCAAGGGCTGTGCCAGGTGTATTTCCACACTGTTCAGCAGCTGTGCTCGCCACCACCATTAACTGCCTGTATAATATATCTGTGAGGGTGAACGAGGCTATTTGCTGAGCTTTGTTTGGGTTTTGACTTAGCGTCAAGTTTATTTAAAGTCTTAATGCTCTCCCTTTCCACCCTCCTGGTGCCTGTAGGAGCTTTTCTGTGCAGCTCATGCCCCAGCAGAGCCTCTCTGGGACTGGGGCAGGACAGCCACGGCCAGTGGACACGCTGAAGGCAGCAGGGGTGTGCTGTATCAGAGGAACTCACGGCAGCAGCTCAGAAAAGCCTCATGGGCCCCTTCCCCAACACACCCCACACACAAACAGGCACTTCAGAAATCCCACCTTCTAGGTTTTGTCATTAACTGGTTTTGTATGGCACTCCTCCTTCCTCTCCCTCTGTTCCCAAGGTTCAGCTGTCTTCATCTCCCATCAACCTTCCAACATCTTTCTTTAAATATTTCTAGTGAAGCCAAGTAATATTTCCAAAGGAGGAGGGATGGACGGTTTGATGAGAGACCCTTCAACAGCACCCAACACGTGAGGGAACCCCTGAACATGCAGGAGCAAAGATCCAAAACTAAACAGATAAACTGGGATCAGGGATGTCAGGGATCACCCTGGATTAGAGTTTTTTATTTTTCCAAAGGGAGCACACTGAAGGTGAAGTACTGAGTGAGATGGGATAAAGATCCAGCTGGCTACCAACCAGGACATACTTTAGGGAGAAAGCTCTCCAGCTGCCCTGGGTGAATTGCACCTGAATGTTTTGAGGAGGATTAGATGGAGCAGTCAAGTAGCAAACAGTAAAAGAGTAAAACTTAACCAAAAAAACCCCAAAACAAAACAAAAAAAACCCAAACAAAACAAAACTCTCCAACCCCCTAAAGGCCTGAGTCTATCCAATATCTTTTGATTTCAGCAGAGATTGCCATCTCTCATGTCTTACTTGCATCCAGCAGCTGATAACTGTTGCAAAACAAATGTTGACAAGGGAGAGCAAGGCAGACACCAGTGGAGCACTGGAAGGGTGTGGGGAGAGCAGGAGGAGAGGAGCAGCATCCCTGAGACTCCGCTGCTGGAGATGAGACAGACAATTGGCTACGATTTGCCTGCAGGAAGAAAGCCCCAACATCACCATTCCAGGCCTGAGTCACACATCTGGACACCAGAGCAAGACTCCCAGCACAATAGAAGCTCCCAAGCCACCTGCCCTGCACCAAACACCCTCTGCCCTCACTCTCACACCTCAAGAACTTCCTCTGTGGGACTGACCAGCCATTTCAGGACACTCTCCTTGCAAAGCTCACACCCAGGTCGCCAAAGCTGAGCCTTCAAAACACAGACACGGCAAAATAAAAGAGCATCTCTTCCCTTCCCTCTAAAGGAAACAAAATTCAGCGTGATAAATGGCCATCCTAAACCCATGTAATCATTTTAACGCAATGAAACAAGATTTGCTCAAGTTACTCCAGGCTCTAAAACTTGGGAGTGAAGGGTGGGAGCCACCTGGAGTGATCCAGCACAGCCAAAGCAGCCCTGCCCTGGGGAGCAGGGACGGATCCTTCTCACCCTTTGCTGCTGCCTGGCTGAGTGACCTGCCTTGGGCAAACCTTCACAGCAGCTCCAAATGAACACCATCAATACATGCTCTGAGTGAATCCAGGGAGGCAGGAGGAAAGGTGGGAATGGCTGACAAAAATGTGTGGGGTTAGGACAGGCTGAATCCTCTGTGTGCCAAACTGGAGGGAGACAAACATCTCAATTCCTGCAGAAGTTTCCTGCCCAGTCTCCATTTTGCACACTCAGCTTTCTCCATCAGCGTCTCGACTCCAAAGCAAAAAGGAGCCATTTGGAAACAAAACCAAATATCTTTGCATTTCCCCTCTCAAGGAAAGGCATAGGCAAGATCCAGTGTAATTTAATGCCCAGGTGCAATTGGGAATCACAAACCATCCACTTCCTTTCCAGGGACAACAAAAAAAAAATCCTTAGCTGAACCAATATGCTTTTTTCCATATTTAATAATTTGATTTTGAAGGCTAGTCATATCAAAGAGCAAAATATTCAATATCGTTAATTCAGTTTTGCAAAATATATTCTTAATTTAAAAATGATTTTGCTCGGAGTGGGAGTGTAGTAATAAAGCAGGTATTGACCAGCTCTTATTGATTGTGCTGTCCTCGGGCAAGGAACACTGACCTTGCTCACACTCTTATTGCTTACGCTTTCCCTGGCCTTCTTCATCTATGCCCGCTCAATAATATATTATTAATATATATTTTTAGCAAAAACTGTATGTTACAAGGTTAGGGCTTCTTAGTGATTTTGGTGTGTTTTTTTTCCCCTTCATGCTGCTCAGCCTTTGGGGTTCTGCAGGGAAGAAAAGCTCTTGCAGCCGAGTTGCTCCCGGGCTGCTGTTCACAAACACCTTTACACCAAGTTGCTTGGCTGAGCTGATGGAGGCCAGGCACAATTTCCCCCCTCTCTTTTTAATTGATAGATTGTTCAGCTGCCAGTCCTTTAAGGGACCAAAATTCACCCAGTAAATATAGTCAAGGGAAGAACTATACCTCAGGTACTTAAAAGAAAGATAGCTCATATTTCCAGTGAGATTCAGAGTTAATAATGCAATTTAATTGTTGATCGCTCTTTGGAGATAATTATAACTGATTCACCTCTGCCTTGCACTTGAAGCTGTCCTTTACACCTAACTCTGAGGGGATTAAGAGCATGGGCTGGATGTGTTGGCCCTACCAGCCCACACTCCTGCACCCTCACAGCAGGAGCACTGTAGGGGGACCACCAGGACCTGGGGACTGGCCCCAGCATCCTCATTCCACCACCCTGTGCTCTCCCATGTCACAGGAGTCTCTAAACCTGTCAGAAATAAGCAATTTTGCATCTACAAAACCCAGGTCTGATCCAAGTCCCAAGACTTTGCATTGCATCTGTTTCTTTCTACTGCAAAATTAAATAGGGAACTGGAGAAAAGGAGTTCCTAAATGTTTTGCTCAGTTTTGTTCACAGCACTTTATCCATTATTGACCAACTTTTATTAGGTGCTAGAAAACAGTGAGCAAAATATAAAAATCAACATAAAGAGCAAAACCAGCTGCTGATTTGCAGCCCTTGCATGGGGAGGCACCATGGCAGGGTGCTGCAAACAAGGCTGGCTGGGAGGAATAAACCCAATAAACTGTTTACAGAGCACGGCCCTTACCAGACAGTTCAACTTGGCCCCTCTGTCTGGTTAGTCCTGTAAGCTGCCTGCTCTCCCTGTGCATTAGTAGGAGTTATCCAGAGAAAAGATGGAATGATGTGTGATCTACCTGCAGGATTCACATTCCGCTGTGGAGCCCACCACGTGTGCTGGTATTTGCATGTGCAGCTCCTAAGAGTGCTCAATGATACTTTTGTATGAATGACACCATGAGAAAAAAAAATTGTATCTCATTGTATTCCCAGCCATTGAGGGCTCTTTTGTTTAGTTTGATAATATTACATGTTTAATAAAACACTGTTGAATTTTGATTGCATCTTGTGAGCACAGTCCTTTATCCTTTCGCCAGCTGGCTGATACAAAAGCTTATTTTCTTTTTAAAGACATTTTAATTCCCAATCTCCATCTCTCACTCCCGGCTGAGCGGGAGCTGGGGGCACAGGGAAGGCACAAAGCCCAGCCTAACACTGACCCCCTTTGGCCTGGGATGCCCCTGTGACAAAGGGGGGCACACCGGGAGCTGGACAAATGCAGGTGGGGCTGGGAAGGCGTTGGCCGGTTATTTGTGCCTCTAAATGAGTAACAATGAGCGTTCTGCTAATTACTTTGCTCTGCATCAGCACCAGAGCAGGCAGAAACACACACTGGCTTTTCTTTGGGCTTTTTTACCCTCCAGTGGAAGCGATCAACAAGTTCACCTTGCATTAGAGCTGCATCGATCAGAGTTGATTAAATCCCCAACCATGAAAAATTTCATAAACTCTCCTTCATGATCAATTTGTGTGGAAAGGCCCATTTCGATACTTCACGTTGCTCAGGCTGTTTCCAGGGGCTCCTTCAGCCTCTGAGGAGCTGATGTCTGACCCATGGACACCTCAGTGCATCGAGGTACCATCACCTCCCTGAACCTGTGCCTATAACCACACCAATAAATTCAATTGTGCAAAGGCACAGGCCCCCAAACTCAACCATCTACACAAAAACAAAATTATTGAATTAATTATTGTACTCCTTAGTGTTGGGCTAGTGGGGAATTATTATAGCCAGCACCAGCCCATTCTTTGCAGGCCAAGAGAGCACAGGCAGGATCAGATCCCTGGGACCCTTTCCTAGTCAGACTTGGCCAAAATCCAAAACTGCCCAGCTTGCAAGCACAAGATACATGAGTAGACACTTCTCAGTTTAAGGATTTAAAAATGCTGCTCTGCAAATAACTCCTTTCTTCTCCCTCTCCAAAATTCCAGCAAACCAAACAGACAGAAAGAGCTTCCACCAAAATTTTCCTGAGACAGTGGAAAAAATGGGTAAATCCAGGCCCTTCTCCACTTTCAGCTCCACTCTGTCCCAGCCACACTTTTGAGGCCCATGCCTTGTATTTCTTCACATGAGAAAATACAAGTTTGTCTTGTGTTATCATAACAGTGTCTTAAAGAATGTAGATTCAGTGGCAGAGACTATTTGTGGTGCTGTTAATATGTTGTTGCAATAGCAAAAGATGTACACAATATTTACACTGTATTTGACCACATAAAACATGTCGTACACAGACACAGTTTTTCATTAGATGAAAGAGAGCCAGAGGGCTCTTCATGCTGCCAGTGCCAGCACTCCTGGTTTTTTCTCTTATTTTTTACCTTCAAGAACAAATACAGTTTTAAACCATCATTACTGTATTTGGAACAGTTAATATTTCATATCGTGACATTGCTGCTCTGAGGTAACAGGTTTAGTTGATTACTATTTGTTTATAGTGCTGGAGAAACCTGCAATCATGGAGAACATAAAAGGATTGCAATTAGATCTATTGGTTGAGAGCTGCACTTCTCTGACCCACTGTAAAGTGCTTAGCACTATCAAAGAGATAATGCCTACTTGCAGCTGGCACATCTGTACATAATAACACGGGCTGCATTGACACAGCCACTAAAGACTGCCACTACCCTCTTTAACGAGCAGCAGAAAACAGATCAGGCTTTTAAAGAGCGTATCAACAAAACCCCTTCCACGCTCTGCCGGAATCGGCGCGGCACCAGCAGCTTTGCCTCTGCACAGAATCCAAACAGAGGCTTCAAACAAAAGGCCAGGGACGCAGCCAGGTTTGGCATTGTGGAGCATCAGTTGAAGCAGGGATGCATTTTGCCTTCTGACTCCCTGGGAAGTGTTTCCCCAGGAGGGGAAATCCAGGCAGGCTTGCACCAGGATACCATAAGGAAACCTGGGTATCCGTAAGGATTTCATGGGATGGGCAGAGCAGGGCCTGACCCCACCTCGGTAAGTGTTTGGTAATACTCATCTTAACAGAGACCCAGAAGTAACTGCTTGACTTTCCATATGAATTCAAAACTAGTCAGGTTTAAGACACACTTTAGGACACACTTAGGGTCTTTCTCAAGTCTTGGCCTGAAGGGGCTGAATCTCATGGGGCAGCACCACCGACAGGTTCATCCTCTGCTGCTCCCTCCACAGAGCTAGGAAGTTGGGGGTTTTTTAATTACTATTTCACTTTATGAAGGACTTCTCAGCCTTTCCCCTGCTGTGTTTACCCAAAGAGGACCATATTTCTGGGATGTAGCTTTATTCATTTATTTAAAGACCCAGTGGGATGACACTTTGAGCAACCTGGTCTAGTGTTCCTGACCATGCCAGGGGGTTGGAACTAGATGGTCTTTATGGTCCCTTCCAACTCAAACCATTCTGTGATTCCACAACAGAATTTGCTATGTTAAGATAAAGCCACATGTTCCAGGGGAAGTCTGAGCTGGGGTTCACAGCACCTGCATTTCACTGAAAAGTTCTCATTTCTGTTCCAGCTGTAATTTTGCTGCCTAATTGTATCCATCCTTCCTCCCTCAGCACCTCTGCCCACACCCCTGACCTGCTCCCTGCTCAATGTGCTGTTGAGCTCTTCCCCAGAATTCAAGCAAGAGGATGTGAACATTTCTCAGCATCCCTTCACCTGCACAGGATGCAGAACCCGTGGCAGGTGCTGAAACCCCCTCACTGACCCTGGCTGCCTGCAGATTATTCCTTGGCCAAGGAAAAATGGAAGGAGCAAGGGAGAAACAGCAGCAAGAGGTTTCCATGTGTGTGTTCCACGTTGCCAACACCCACATGGTTTCAGCATGGCCTTGAGATGAGTCCTCAGGCAGGGAGGGCACAGGCTCAGCTCTGTCCAGCGTGGGAGGATCGAGGGGCACCAGCCCTGACTGGAGATGTGAAAATGTTCCTTAACTGCACATGTAAATCCCACACAGAGTTTGCAGCCTCATTCCCTCAATTCCCACAGCATCAAACCAAGCAGACAATTCAACCAACTGCAAAACCCATATCAAAGGCTGCATCTGATAAAAGACAAAGTGCAGTAAAAGCTGAGGAGTTCATTGCCTCGTGCCAACATCAAGGGTAATGGCATAACTCACCAAAAAAGGAATTGTACAACCATGTGGCTGAAGAGAAGATCCCCCCTTGTCCCATGACAGCAGTAAAGGACTCTTACTGCAAGGGAAATCCCAAATTTCCACATTAAACTTCCTTATGAAACTGAGTTTGAGAGATTGCAGGAATTTTAAAAAAAATAGGGTATTTGGATTTGACCTCCTCAAAACATTTGACTGGGATACAGTCAACACCTTTCATTTCAATACTGTTTAAGGTGTTTGGGGTTTTTTCCCAGTTTACTAACTACAATTTATATGTTACAGTGTAACTTACAGATGGTGAAAACATTTTGACTATTACTGTATTATTAACTTTCATGTTGGGCCAAATTAGTTGGCTACAACTCTTTTGTTCTGAATGAAGGAGTGAAAAGCTGTAGACATTTGTACCTGGAGGCTGTAAGACCTAACAAAGCTTCCAGTGCTGGAAGTCAGAACAAACCCAGGTCCTTTCTCTCCGAAATAAGAGGCAACAAGTACACCAGAGCTAAGGTAGGGCATGAGTGCTATGGCTACATCACACTCCACACTCCAGCAGTGATGGGAGCTGGAGAACCTTCTTGTTGGCATCTTGCTGCTGCTTTGAAGGGGAGTTATCAGCTCTCTCTACCCCATCCCATTTTCAGTCACACTTGGGTGTAGCAAAAGAAGGAAGCAATAAGCATCAGTTTTGTACCAGCTCTCACAATTTGGAAATGTGATGCCTTTCCTAAAAGTCACAACTCCTGGAGTCCTATTACTCTAAACAACTTCAACTTTCAACTGTTGCTCACCCTCAGAACTGAAATTAAAATCTTGAACATAAACCCTAGAAAGGCCAACACACAGAAGTGACATAAAACAACCCATTTTTGTCACCCTTTTCACTGGGGAAAGCCCCACCAGGCTCATTCTTGCCCAACCAGAATGTTGGTGACACTGAAGCAACCAAGACTTAAAAGTTTCGTGGTTTGCCCGAGGATACAGCCAGGGCCTTTTTTGCCTTGTAAAACCCCAAACACACAAAGGAAAGCCATTATCGAGCAGATCATTTGTATTCCTTCCTCTGCCTCCCAGCTCCTTATCTCCCCGCTCTGCACAAGTCCGTGTGGGATCCTGTCATTCCGATGGGTTGTTGGGATGCAGCCGCAAACAGCAGCCTGATCCCGGCGCAGCAATCCCGCTCCCCAGCCCAGGAGGAATTCCCAGCAGGAATCACTGGGGCTGGGTTTGTTTGTAAGTGAAACAGCTGAGTGTTTATCCTACTGCAAGGAAATTCATGTTGGTGTTTTGTAATAGATGGTTCATACTTTAAGGGATAAAAACAATTTTAACATCCCTGGAAGAAAGAGAGGAAGGAATGGGGAAATATCTCAGCAATGTTGCTCTGTGTGCTCCTGTGTTCCCTTCTGTTTCCTTCTCCTGGGAGTCCCCAGCCATCCCTGCACCCTCAGCAGCCACCACGATGGGACTGACCCATTCCTAGAGTGGTCCCAGCCAGCTCCCCAAAGCCCAAGGGGATGAGGGACAAATGCAGACAGCCCCAAAGTCCACCAAAATCACACACATCTCATTCCTGTGCTGTTCCAGGTCTCTGGGATAAGTTCTCTACAAATTGCAGAGTTAAATTCCCATTCACAGATCTGTAAGCAAAGATCCCACCTGACTTCAAGCCATTTGCACTGTTTGTGCATGTCTGAAAATGAGCCTTTGCTCAACAGCCATGCTTGGCAGGTTTCAGAAAATAAGGAAAAAAGTCACATTTCTAATGCATTGGGAGCACACTGGCTCTAGTTACACAGTATCATAAGTATCCAAACCCTTCAGCCTGCATGGATTTGTACCTGGGAGTTTGAAAAACGCAGCCTGGACGCCTGACATGGGCATTTGGCATTTCTTTCGAGGATGAATTGCTTCAAAATTGGCTACCTGAGGTCTAAGCAATGAGACATGGTAATGATGCTGAAATGATGGTGGGAAGGAGGGAATCTGTTGATGGCACTGGAGTGGGAACAATATTATTATTCTCATTGTTTCGATATCGCCAGCACGTTATCCGCAAAATAATGGAATATAATGAAGCGATTTATCCTCTGCAGACACATATTTTATAAAGGCTCAGGGAGAAAGGACAGACTTCTAAATTGCCTTGGCTATTCAAATTTAGACCAACACAAAACACAGGAGAAATGACAGGAATTTTCACCCACTCTGAGAAGACAGTGACCTGGTCTTGGTCTTTTGGAGAGTTCTTAAATCATGGAAAGAGATTTTACTATAAATGCATAACCCACAGATTCAAAACTAACTCAAACTCACTGTCAGAGGGAATGATTCTGCAGAACACAGGATTTAGCCCCAAATTCTGCTCCACCTGTACCACATTCTGCCCCTCCCTCATCCAACACTATTCTTACCTACCAAAGCATTGTTTAAATTCAAGCCAGCACCAATCTCTGTGTAGCTTTGGGACCTCGTTGCTAATGAAGGAAGGATTAACGGATGGATTTACCAGCTTTCTCCAGCAGGACCTTAATTTGGGGGAATCTCCTGTATTAATCAAACCCACAGGTTGCAAATGCCTCCGGACAAGCCATTCCCAGTTTGCAAAGAGCCCTTGCATTTCTTCAACCTCCCAAAGGGATCAAATCCAGCCTAAGGAGCACATCAGTTTGCAGAAGAAAACAGTGGCCAGGCACTTTGAAAAGTGTGTGCACACATATTACAGAGAGCTGGTATCAGCAGGTAATAAAGTACAGGTTCCCTAATTCATAGAGTATCAAAGATCAATGAGTTACTTAAAAGACAGCTATTTGCTGCCACTCTGGTGGAGTTTCCTATCCTGGATTTTATTCAGTAGTTTTCAGAAGGCTATAAAGTTCTTTTTCTTTCCATCTTTCCCTTTTTTTTTTTAAGTGGTAGGAGATACTCATTTAAATAAAAGAGGAGCCATGACTTTTTTCCATTGGTAATCTGGTCCATGTGTTCCCTGCAACTGAGCGTTTTCCGAAGGGCCTGACTGTCTGGGTTAATTGTTTAATGCTTTTAGTTAGAATTAAACTTTGCACCTGCTCTGACAGTGATAAATTAAATGTGCTCCTTTTCCAATACTGTTGCCCTCTTTAAGTAGAGACCAAGAAGAGTATCTCCCTTCTTTCCCAGCGTTTGAGGAATCTGTGCTACACTTGAGTGTAAACCAGTATAATTTGTCACTAGAGCTAGCGCCAATTAAATTGATTGCGTTGGACTGAACTTTAGGACCTCTAATGCAAGCACTAAGGGAAAAATGGGCTTTTTTTCTGCCCATTTCCCCATGTGGCACTTAGACATAGCTCAACAGTGGAAGGCTTTCAAGGTTCAAAAGGGTTTTATTTTCAAAAGAAATGGGCATTGATCAGTTGCATTTAAAGGCAAAGATAATTCCAGAGCTTGAAGGCTGGATTTGTGTTTAAGGTCTAAATCTCTTTCTTTAACCTTGGGGGGCCAGTATAACATAAAAGCCACAAAGAGATTAAGATTACAAAGGGTTTGCAAGTGTAAATGATGCAGTGGTATTCTTCAAACACAACTCGGGCTGGCTTCACCACCACTGGCCGGGGTCAGCATTTGATCTGTTGATTTTACACCTGTAAAAACAACCCGTGTTTATTTGTCACTTCGGCGTTATCTTGGCAAATGTTTGGGCGAGAGCGCTCCGGCGCTGAACTTGCTCACGCCGGGGGAGTTCAAGCTCGCCCGCTTCAAGCTGATTGCAAAGTAAACACTGTAAAGGTCAGGCTGGCGGAGACAATGCGGAGAGCCCTTTCCTTTGTCGGGGGATCGCAGCCCACGGGAAGGGGCGAAGCGCTGCGGTCCCGAGTCAGGACGCGCCGGGGCAGCTCGTGGGACGGAGCTCATTCATTATGCAGCCCACATCGGCCTCCTGCCCAGCCACTGGGAATATGCAGCACGGAGTTACCCTTTGTGATCCCCGCGGTTCCTCCCACTCTGTGCAGGATTCCCCCCCCTCACAGCCCGGGCGAGGCATCCACGTGGGGCAAACCCTCCTCGGTGTGGTGCATTTCCATGTCAAAACCCACTTTTGCCAGCAATTCAGAGGCAGGTATTTATTCACATCCCCCCTTTGATAGCAGGCTGGCCAACAGTGCATGTCAGATCTATGCATGAGGCATCTATGCATGAGGCATCTTTGCCTGTAAAGTCCCAGACACACTGCAGAGAAGCCCGTGCTCACAGAGGAAATAATGTACCAACAAAATACACCAGTCTACACTACACACCTGGGATAAGCATTTTGCTGCATGCAAGGACTGAGTCTCAAAGAAAATTGGTTGCAAGGTGGAGCTGGACAAGCCAGGAGCTACGGGACGAATTTAAGCTGCACTATGTTGCACAAGAAACCACTGCCCAGTGGCTTTAAGATGTTTTTTAGATGATGTTTAAGGTTCCCTCCAACCCAAAACATTCTATGACTGGCATTTCATGGATATGCACATACATATGTCCATATAATGGTTCTATATATATAAACGGTTGCACTTGTGTAACATTGGCAGGTGCACACGGGGGTTGACAACTGATCTCACTCTGTATGGACACTCACCAGACCACCCCATTCAGATCCAGTTCCTCGGGACAACTGTACTTTCAGCTTTCTAAGTGAAGTTCAGGTACCACCTTCTCAGGGCTCTGACCTTCATGGTTGGTGACAGGCGTGACCAGACAGACACCCACACGTGTGGGCTGTGCACAGCTCCCCACCACACCATTACCCTCAGCTCCCAGCACAGGACACGCTTCCACGGGCCCACATGAAAATTAACAACCCCTTAATCAGGACTCATCAGTTAAGTACAGGCAGCCAGAGCTGGCTGCAGGTGGCCACACACACACACGTATGTGTGGGGATGGTGGGTACATCTGCAGAGATGTACGTGGATGTACACAAGGCCAGATGCCCCAGCATGTCTCCACTTGCACCACTGCATAATCTGCCTGTGAAATATTTCTGTTATCATTTAATACAGTGAAAGGAGAAACAAGAAGTGACCGTTTCTAAGCCATTAGGCTTTAATTTTTCTCTCTTTTTTTTTAAGAGAATTGTTTCAAAATCTGCAAAAGAAAGTAAATTTTGACTCAGATAAACTGCACTTGAAGCCCACACACAACACAACCCCTCAGCTCACCTCATACTGAAACTCTACGGTGTACCCAAATCAGAAATCAAGAAGCAGCCATGCCTGAAACCTCCAGCTACTGAATTTACCAGCTGAAGTCTGTGTGTCGTGGCTGACCAGCACAGTTGTGCTCCTCGGGGAAGGCAGAAGAGGAAGGGCACAAGGGCCAGAATCATTCCCCAGGCTGGAAATTTAAGACAGATGCAAAGCCGATTGCAGTTTTGTTGCTATTTTCAAAAGTGCAAGTTGTTTCAACAGAAGCCTAATCTGTGTATGTCTGGAATAGGAATGAATGGATTAGCCTTTCAAACCCTTCAAGATCAGGTCAAGATCATTCAAGCAAACCACAGCCACAGCCAAGTTGAATCCTGCATCCCACAACTTGTACCACAAACAGAACATTTGCTTACTGTAAAAAGTGCCCAGTGTTCGGGTGCTGCTTTGAGGAGCCTTTTGAGGATGACTAAGAAAGGGAGAGATTAGTGAACAACAATCTGTGTACCCAGATCCATGCAAGGCATTAGTCACTGGAGTGGGTTACCTGAACCGACTGGCAAGGGACACCTCCAGGCATTGTTTGAAAGTCCTCTCCTGATTACAGCCCAACAATGGTATTGTTGGGGTGGAACTGAAAGTATTTATGTCTGGCATTCAGTTTTTCCACTGTTCCTTGATTGGGTCTTTTCAAGTGAGTTCCATTAAATTAAAGTTCCTTTGCAGAGCACATCAAACTAACACCTGAGAACTTTTCATAAGCATTACTTGAAAATGGCTTTCACTCACAATGGGTCTGGTTCCTGCTATTGTCAGGGAGGTGCTTTTGTTTCCCTTGGCGCCACTAACCAGCCCAAGCCTCAGGTGCCATCAGGATATTTGGCAGAGGTTCTCCAGAACGGTATTTCTTTGGAGGGGCTATTATGAAAAACAATCCTAATCTGAGTTGGGCAGAGAGAACTGGAACTGGGGTTCCCCTCTGCTCAAAGAGCCCCCAGACCACGGGGCAGACAAGGCCAGCTCTGCCACACCCCCCAGGAAAACACAGAGTTCCCACTGGAGCCTCTTCCTCCAGAGGTTCTGCCCCTGGTGAGCAGCCTTTTGGTATTTGAAAATACAATTCACATCCTCAGTGGACAAAGAAAAGTTGCCATAAATGGCAAAGGAACTGGAGGGAAAGTTTCCAAGTGCACCAGGAAAGACTTTTCCAAGGATGAAGGTGGCAAAGTCACTAAAGACTGTGGAACAGGATCAGTTTGGAGCTGCTTTTGTTCCTCACCTTGAGGACCAAACGCAGCTTTCTGGGTATAAAACACGTGTTTGTGAAAATGTGTAAAGATGTGGCTTTGCATCCACAAGCAAGCCCCTAAACCATCACCCACTGCAGGAAAGTCATTCCACATTGCCCAGGGCAGTCACCTCCTTGTACACCCCACAACCTCCTGCTGCTTCCTCCTAATGTAAACAACTCCAAAGACCGTGTCTCTCTCCCTTCTTGCCTAAACCCAGTCTCATCCCACACACTTTCCTTCAGCACACCCTTCATTTTGACATATATCCATCCTAAATCCTGCAGTTCTTCCACCAGGAACAAATTAGCCAAGAGCATATTTCCATCCCTTGTGGCTCAATCCTGACAGCCTCTGTCTCTCACTTGGACTGTGCTGCACCTTCCACAACCCCCTGGATCCAGGAGATGCTGCATCTCCCTGTGCCCAAACACCTCAGATTCACCAAACAGCACATAATCAAGAGAAAGCAGAGACCACACGAGTGATTTTCATTTCCCTTCAAGGTCCACCCATGGATCTGACATCTTCACTATGTAGTATATGTTTAAGCAAATCACATTAGTAGCACTGGAAAGATTTACACAGGATTTTTTTTTCCTTTTCCTAGTAGAGAGAATTACAGTGGGAAAGAGCCACCCTTATCCTTTGTCATTTCATACAGAGGCTTTCATGAGAACATAATTGCTGATGCATGAATTGAGTAGCAAATGCCCTTAAACCTAGAAAAAAGTTGGAATCACATTGGAAAATATCTGTCTCATGTTCTGCATAAAACTCTTTTTAAAATACTAACAACAGATGTGAGTGAAGCTGCTGCCACCCTGCAAGTACCTCTTAGGAATATTCACTGAAATTTTCATGCACATAAGTTTGGGCTGACTTTGTGTCCCCCTTAATCATTCCAATGTAAGAAAGTACCACCAGAGACAACACCAAAGAAAATAAAATTTCAAGTAAATGTGAGGGGTGCTCAGAGAAAGTTAATACTCCTGTTGGCCATGGAAAGCTGGCTGAAAGAGCTACATTCCTCCAACCCAACAGACCAATACCACGTGCCCCAGCCAGCTTTGAAGACAACTTGCATTTTGCTTTGCCTACCAATGCAAAACCAAACTGCTTATTAATTCAGCAACAGAATTAATTGAGAAATCATTTCAAATAAATAACTCATCTGAGAGAGGTCATGTCCTGCTGGTAACTGCCAATAGAGAAGAGGCAAAGCAAGACCACAAGATGGTGAATTATTTGCTGCTCCCTGACAGGCAGTAACTCCTGAGCCAAGAGGGCATTTCCCAAGCCCAGCCACAGCTGGGACTTGTCAGACAAGGAGCAGGACAGGGCCTGGCATCAGTGCCCAGCACTGTCAGAGTAAACACACAAAACCAGAAGGGAAGGAGCAGCAGGGCTGTGTGAGAAGATGGCCAGGGCATGCTGAGGTGGGGAGACCACACAGAATCCATCCCTCCTGTTTCAGTGCAGAGCCCGGACCAGGAGGACCCACCCACACCTTCTCCTGCATCTCACAAGGCTCATCCTGTACTGCCCACACTCCTCACCCTACACCTGCTCAGTTCCTCACTGAACAGGCCACTGTTAGTGACAGATTTGGAGAGAGGGACCCCCACACCCCCACCCTGGGGAAAAACGATGGGTAGAAGGAAATATCCACTGAGAGGAACTTTTGAGGCGTTGCATAAAATGACAGGTTTTGTTTAACCCAAATCTCACTCCACGCTGTGGCACAAGTCATTGCACGTGACATTCCTGCCTGGAAAGAGCAACCTCAGAGAAACCAGAGTAATGCAAGACCTCTGCCTGTCTTGGGGCAAGAGAGCAGTTGACTGAGATTTCTCCTGCTGTCTTTGCCTTGATTGCAAATGAGAGACGTGGTAAGAAAAGTGATTATGCTTAAATTCAAGTGGCTGAACTTGTTGGTGGGGTGTGGGTTTTTTTTTCCTCTGCTCTCT
This sequence comes from Pithys albifrons albifrons, assembly GCF_047495875.1. Taxonomy (NCBI): domain Eukaryota; kingdom Metazoa; phylum Chordata; class Aves; order Passeriformes; family Thamnophilidae; genus Pithys; species Pithys albifrons. The sequence continues at coordinate 115,661,558 of NC_092459.1, read as the reverse complement.
TCCTTTTTAAAAAGACATCCCACAGACAGCTGAGCTAATAGAGTCCAACATCTTTGATGATAGTGATGCTAACACTAGAAACAAATTATAGTGTTCAGGAAGTTTGAAAGACTGAAAAGAAATGCAGAACGTGTAACACCAAATTTGCCTGTCAAGTACTTTTTTTCTCTTTATTACTGCTTGTTTCATTTTATTTTGTTCTTAAAAGTGATGTTTTTGCAGCTCTCTGCCTCCCCATTGGAAATTCCAGGCTTGGAGAATACTGATTTGCAACTTCAATCATTACCTGACAAATACAGACCCTGCTAAGTGAGAGCTGATACATAACAGGTATTTCACATTTTCAGAAGTCACAACATATCACCCTAAAGCGAAGCATTTCATTCACAGGACATGCTCTTCTGAAATCAGCACATATTTCTAATTACTTTTAAAAAAAATAAATACATCCAGCCCATTTCATATTCTGAGTCCAAGTAGCCACGTCAACCCCACACCAGCATTACCTGGCTGAGCTCCTCAGGATTCACCAGGAATTCCCTTAAACAAAAGCCACCTGAGAGCCTGGCTGAACACTTGAACACAGCTCTGACTCAAGAGCTGTGTTGTCTTTTTTATTATTATCTTTTTATGTGGTTTTAACCAGATATTCCCTTCTGTGATACATTTCAGTGAATGACAGGGGGTCACTGTATTATTTCCTGGGGAAAAAAACAAACAGGCAGGTCCAAGTTTTGCTGCTCCACCAGATGACCCGTTCCAAGCTGCCTTTTCTCCTTGAAGGTGTTGGAGTGAAAGCCCACCCACACCCTCAGCAGGTGTGAGGCAAGCAGAGACGTGCCCAGAGAACAAAAGCAGTGCAAGCTCCAGGGGGAAAAGATGTTGGTTGCTGCTTTTTCATCTGTGCAGCAGCATCTGCTTGGAAAAGATGGACTGCACAGAAACTGCTCACCTGGAGATGCACCTTGGTGGGGGTGTCACCAAAGAGGAGAAAGAAGCACCATGGGATGTGTGTTCATCGTGCCCAGGGGTAGGACAGAGGGTATCCCACAAAGCTCCACTGTTCTTAAAAGGAATATCATTGCCATCAATTATGGAGGTTGGAAATAGATGATCTTTAAGGTCCCATCTAACCCCAAAAATTCGGTGTTTCTGCCCTGTTTTGTCTAGGTTTGAATTAACAGAAATACTCTTCCTGCACTGAAGGAGTTATAAAACCTGCAAAGTTTATTCCGTCTTGGTTTCATTTCATTGTCACTCTGAGTGTTCAACACAATCTGCCTTCCAACAACGTGATGGGAACGGTGTACAAACAAAAATTTCTGGGAACAAGACTTGGCTGAGCCCTTCCAATGGTAGCCATGAATTCCATGACATTCAGCAAACAATGACATGAGGAGAGTCAGGTGGTCTCCTGGTTTTACAAAGCTCTATAGACATCTTCAGTTCTCTGGGTCTGTGTCCCTTTCTCACATCCCAAATTCCACATCCACTGTCCAGTTCAAACACACAGCATATCAGTCCAAACAAGATCACTTCCACCTTTAGCTTAGAACTCAGCCCAGGTTCATCAGATGGTTTGCAAACCCCCCCCGAGCTTGGCCTGCGCTGGGCTCTGTGCTGGGTTTCAGCTCCAATGACTTTCACCCCGTTTGGGGTTTGCTCACCCAAGTTTTCCCACAGTCCCCATTAGGGCTCAGATGGGAACTGCTGCTCCCCACCCATCTCCCTTATCTCTGCATCTCACAGCTAATATTATTAAGCTCATGAATTTACTTTGCTCTTGAGCCCTGGGAAACAATCCTGCTCCTCCTCCTGCCCCTTTGATTTGAGTATCGAATGGGAGAGCACAAACCCAGATTTGGGTGTTGGAGTATATTTGTATTGACCTCAACCAGGACATTCTCAGAGATAAAAAAGGACGTTTTCAGACCACAAAGAACACTAAATTTATTATAGGATGAGATAATTCAATGTGTGATATTCACATTTAGCCCAGAGGCGCCTTGACCTTGGTGAGTTCACAGCAATCACAGTAAGAGTTGGTTTCACCTCTGGATCCTGGGTCTGTACACTCCCTTTTTGAGAACTGCACTTTGTGAGATTCTACTATCTCAGCTCTGTCTCCCTGAGGGTGGATGGTGCCACAGAGGAATAGAGAGAACTCCAGCCTGAGCAGAGCTGGCAGAATTCCTAATTTTCTCCCTGGGAGCCAGGCAAGTTCCCTTTGTGCTGCTCATGGCACGTGCACTTGGCCACAGTGACTGTGCATGTCCAGGGTGTCCTGCATGCCCAGGGTGTCCTCCATGCCCAGGCTCTTCCTGCTGCCCAACACACATGGCAGAGGTGGAGGAATTCAAGGCCACACTCCCAGTGGCACCAGCAGACCTGCAAGTGGCTTTGAGCAATTGGAAGCCATTGCATGGTAATAAAATGTGCCTGTTTTGGGGATGCAAAGGACAACTCAGCCTTCCTTTCCCCCACTGTGCTGGTTTTTTCCTAACAGCAGACACTAAATGCACCAAAACTTTCCTGGGTTGCTGCTTGTTCTAAGAAAAGTGTCTAGAAAAGCAAACTGGGAATTACAGGAAGGTTGCACAACAGGAATGGAAAAAGCTGATTCAAGTCAAACCACAATCCAATAAAGAATTACCCACTTCAGCAAATGATGGTGACTTGAGTACTTATACTCTTAAAACTCAAATCTGCTAAAAACCCTGAAGTAATAATTTTTCCTGATGCCATCTTTTAATTCGGTGGTGATTGCTCTGGGAATGGTTACACTTCTACTGAGACCAACATTCAAAAGCCATTTGGGGTCTCTGCTGCAACACACACGAGGCATCACCGGCCCATCCTGTTCCCAAAAGGGGGTTCTTTCCATGGCTTCACCTTGGACCACACACCCAAAGTCTTGCAAAGACAATCAACAACCCAGCTGGCCCTTCCCCAGCTCTTGCAAGGTCCTTTGGGCAGAAAAGTCCAATCCCGTGGTCCTTGCAGGTCAAGCGAAAACCCAAAGACAACACCGTGTCCTCCCACCTGGACATCACAAGAGATTTCCACAGAGCTTGAGAGAGACACAATTATCAAGGATGATCAGTGTCAAATCAAAGCCTTATGTTCATCTTTCTATTCACTGAGTTGCAATCAAGTTATAAAATAGGGAATACTTTTTTTTCCATAGGAAAACTGAGAGCTTGTCCTCCTGGTGCTGCCCAGACTTTTAGGACAGCATTATTCTTCCTCACCTGGAAAGGAAGAGCTTATCCTTGTCACTTTTCTGCAAGAGATTTCCACAGATCCACTCAAAAAATGCCACATAAACTACCATGGGACTTGCTCAGGAATTTTAAATCAAACCAATTTTTCCAGCACCAAAAGGTGTTTCTGTGAAACATAAAATATCCAGAAGAAAGCATTGATTTTTATTTTTTTTCTGGGAATGTTCACATTTCTACCAGAAAACTGAGTTATTTTCTTCTGGGCCTGTTCAAACTTCATCAGAAATATTTAGATGGTCAGAATGACTCCAAAAGGGGTTCAGCATTTCCAGTGCCTTTCCCATGGCAGGGCTTGGCTGTATTTACTCTCTGCTCCAGACTATGGGAGCCACCACTCTCTGAGCAGCATTTGGGATCAATCAGTGGGAATATCAAAATGCCAGCAGGAATCACTTCTTTTTTATGTATTTTTTTACATTTGTTATTAAACTCTAATCTGCATAATTTCTTCTGGAACGAAAAGTGCTGAATCAGTAAAATTTTAATTCGGGTATTTCTGCGAGATGGCCATTCCCATTTTTATCTAACTAGAGTTTTAGTCCTAGTTTGGTTTTTTTTTCCTACTTTCTAAACACCCATTTTGTCAGCTCTTTACTTTTTATGATGCTCCTGAGGGTGAGTAGATCTATCCCAGAAAACAGATTTGCTTCTCCTCCCTACCTGTGCTCCCTTTCTGGGCTGTTTGCACTCAGGGACTCTTGGAGCAGCTTGGCTGTACTTACTGGGCCCAAGAAATATATAAATGTTCAGACAGAAGGGCTGGAGCCAGTAAAAAACAATTCCCTGTGTGGTTCCTGGAGTGCAGAAACTCTAAATATTTCTAGCAGAGTCCAGCTATTTGTGCTTATCATCTGCTTTACTTGTTTTTCACTTTGGTTCAGTAAAGCAGAGCCCAGACTAAATACAGGAACAATTAGACCTGGAAAATATTTAAAATATTTATTTGACCAACCTGAATGTTTAAGAGCAGATTATTTTTAGCTGGGAGCCCTTTTGTTCCCTCCCTCCCCTGCACACCCCACGCACTTTAGTGGGGAGCATTTAGGGATCCATCAGCTCTTCTTGAGCGGTGAGGCTGCCACAGAACACCCAGGGCAAGGTGGGACACAAACATGGTACCTCCTCAGCACACCCAAGGCAGGAAGCAGCACAAGTTTCAGTGTGGTGTGTAAATAACATATTAAATATGTTAAATAACACACCCAAAGCACAGCCACCAAGTGACTCCCTCTGGCCCAGGTCAGTGCACTCGAGACCCTCTCTTGGAATTTCTGAAACAGCCTGAAGTTCTGGGTGTTACAGCAGAATTTCAGGAAAGGTCCAGTATTTGGGACTCTGTTGGGAATCAAGGGGGAGTTCCCAGAGGTTTTGAGTGCCCTTGGCTGGGAGCCACCTACAGCCAGGGAGAGAATTCTGGAGAAACACCAGCACTTCATGGACTCCCAGGACAGTCCCCCCTCCTGACCTGTGGCCTCAGAGCTGCTGGGAGAGGCTGGGGCACAAACCTGGGAGCACATCCCAGACCTCCACCCTCCCACCCAGCTCCCCTCCCTCCTCAGGTGCAGGAGGAAGGGTGTTACTGAACATGACAAAAGGAAAATAAATTGCTATAAACACATGTGGCTTTGAAGCTGTTTAAATGTGAAATAAGATGCTCATTCCACCTTCAGGATAAAATCCCTGACACTGAGCAAACCCCCTGTCAAAGCAGCTCATTGTGAGCTCTGTGGCTACCTCAGACCAAAAATCCTTCCCAAAATTCCCAAATAGCTTTCAAACCTCTGGGGTTTGCAGTTCTGACAGAATTTTACAAATGCATCTCAAAATTAAAGGCTGAATAGGACATGGGAACTGACCTACTCACAGCCTTTTTATTTTCTTTTTTTCCCCCCCTTTTCTTTCCTCTTCCCGCCTTTTCCTCCTTTCCTTTTTAAAGACAAATCTTAAGGCACTATTTGAAATTACCCACAAGTCAACTAAGGTTGAGCTCTGCCATAAAGAGCTTCCCAGGAATGAGGATTTTTTTGGATGGACAAAAATTATCATTGCACTGAGGTCATTAAACAAATCCATCATTTCTTTGCATATATAAGAAAATAATCAGCTGTCAATAAACCAAAAGACCTTCTTCTGCCTGACTTCAACCTGCCTGAGCTCTCCTGTTTTGTGGAGAAATAACACAAACTTGGCCCTTCTTGCCTCTTCCCTCCTCTCCCTGGCTTTGAAAGGATGAGAAAGTGTTTTTAAGTAACAGAGACACTGCTGACAAATTCTGCCTTGGGAAATGAAAATCCATGAGCAGCAACCCCGTGTGCCACGTGGAGCCAGGCTGGAGCCCAGACCCACATGGATCTGCCTGGGTAAAATCAATAGAGGGGGAAAAGGGAATTATAGCAGATTTAGCTTGTAGATTCAAAATAAAAATCCCTCAATTGAGAGGATTTTGGGGCCAAGACCAGATGCTCATAAAACTTTGGTAATATGTGTGTGGGCTGGTTTGGTAACAGTTCCTGCACATTCACCCACTCCCTTCCTCTGCTGCCTCTGCCCAACCCAAAACATCCAAGGGGAAGTTTTCAGCCCAGGGCAGGTTTTTGCCACCCTCTCACCCCGGTTTTGTTTTATTCTTTAAACATTTTGAGAAGCTTGAACTTGCCAAGGGTCTTTTCAGGACCACTCTGTGATACAGGCAAAGACCTGATGAACAATAACCACCACCTACATGCAGAAAGCACAGGAAAACTGGCAGTGTTGGTGCACGAGGAAATTTTTTCCATAACAATCCACCCATAGGGATTGCTCTTTTGTTTACTGGTCCCAGACTACAGCAGCTCCTTCCTTGGCTGCATATACAGATAATTAAGGTCCTGAGTGTCGCTCCTGAATTCCAGAATTCAGGAGGAATGATGTGCAAGCTGGAAAGGTTTCATTTTTTTCCTGGATTCTGCAGCACCACAATCCCTCCTAGAGATGTGGTGGAAGACACAATGCCCAGCCTGGAGCAGTGCAGGTCTCCCTGTCTCTCTCCCACTGGAAGTGACTGCCACACCATCCTGAGGGAGTTGGATCCCAGCAGGTCCCTTTCTTCGAGTGGTCTTTCTGCCAGGCCAAGGTTTGCCCCCAAAACTCCATCCAAGAACTCTGGGACCTTTCCAATCTGCACACTCAGTGTTAGCTCAGAAAGAGCATCCTGGCTTTGGAGTTACAGGAGCACCAGAGTTCACACAGCAACATGAATTCTCCTCCTTCTATCAACTGGATAAAGTAAAATCCAGAGTAAAAAGTCTGGATTCATAAGACAACACTTTCTTGAGCTCATTATCCACAAGCTCAAGCCACAAGTTCAATGCCAGACCAAGGGAGCGTTAAGAGGTATCAGGAGCACAGTCCTGGGCAGGGAGGGAGATGAGTTGAGTTTTCTCTCCAGAAATGACCCTGCCATAAATATCTGTGCAGAGTTGTTACCTTGAGACCAGGAGAACCTCTGCAAGGGGTGGGCAAAGGGCCCAGGCTCTGCTCTCACCCACAGAGGGGCAATGAGAGACATCCCCTGTGCAGGGGGTGAAATGCCCAACCTTCAGCCCAGCACTTCCCTTTCCCTCTCCTTGGCCAGAGCCATGGCTTTTGCTTTTCAGATTTGGCAATTCTGACAGTTAAAAATGTGTCTATCAATCAGGAGCAAACCCCAAAGGTTTGGGGGTTTTGTTTGGTGCTGTTTTTGTTTTTTAATTCAGTAATCTGAAAATCCCCTGCAAATTGCCTCAGGCTGATGATATATTGATTTTTCTAGAATAATACTGATTATTTCAATAAAATTGAAATCAATTTCCAAATCGAAGCCTTTCCAGGAGCAGATTTAACAGCCTGTACAACAGGCACGTGCCCACGTGATGGGACCCCTGAAAAGGGCTCAGCAGCAAAGGTTGTTCCCATTGCTCCAAGGAAGCCAGGCTGGAATGGCACATCCTACACATCCAAACACTCATCCCAACATGGAATAACCAAGGGAAGCTGAATCCACTCCACTCTGCACCCTGGCTATGGGTGCTCCACATCTGGGTGGTCCCAACAGCCTCTTTAGGTGGGAAACACCTCCTAAAGTGACACCAACCATCCAGCACTGAGTTGGAGGGGCAGATTTCCCCTGCAGTGAGTCCAGTGCATGGAACTATCCGTGCAATTCCGTGGTGAACTTCCTATGGAATCGGCGTGAGCCGGAGCGGCACCGAGCGCCCTACAGCATCTCCGCTCATGGCAAGGTCACAAAACAAATATTAGGCAAAGCCATCAAGAACGTCAAGTGGAAATCCCCTGGGGAAGGTGTCCCCTTACACCCCAGAAATTCAGGTTG